>NW_016813202.1:139403-149436 GCF_001698545.2 Rhinopithecus bieti
CCCTCTCCCCTTCTGTCTGTCTCTCTCTCTCTCTCTCTCTCTCTCTCTCTCTCTCTCTCTCCTCACTTTTGGAAGTTGTCCAAAACGTATAAAGTTCTGTTTGTTTTTTCACATTATTTTCCTGTGCTATTCAAATTGGATAATAATCTCTGCTGGTATATCAAGTTTACTGACTCTTACATAATCTCCAATGTGCTCTAAGCCCATAGGGAGAATTTCTTATTTCAGATATTTTATTTTTTTTTATTTTAGGTTTTTCTATTTGGTCCTTTTCCTAATAGTTTCTGTGTCTCTGCTGAGATTTTCAACCTTTTTACTCATGAACATATTTTACTTTACGTCACTGAAGATAATTATAAAGTCGCTTTAAAATCTTTGTCTACTAATTTCAACATGAGATCATCAGAGCATCAGTTTCCTTTGATGTCTTTTTCCAGTGTATGGGTTCTGTTTCCTTTTTTTTTTTTTAATGCTGAGTCATTTTGGAATGTGTCCTGGGCATTGTGACTGGTATGTTGTGCCTCTGAATTCGATTAGGTTGCAGCAAAGAATACTGAATTTTGTATTTTCCTAGGCCAGTCATCATGGATGAACTCAAATTGCAAACGCTTTCTTTTTTCCAGTGGGTTAAGATTTCAGGTTTGTTTATTTAGACTTCACTAGGGAGCTTGGAGCCTGCCCTGCATGTGTGGTTTAGGAGTCAGCAGAGATTTGGGCAGACTTTATACTGAGAGTTTAGGGCTTTTTCTCTTTGGCTGCCTCTTTTCTGGAATTTCACCTCCCTCACTTTAAAGCTGCTGTACTTGTTCAAGCTCTGTCCTCTGATCGTTCATGGCAGTAGAACTGTGGGTTTCTCATTTAAGATTTTTACCCTAAATGGCATAAGTTGGGGCCCACCTTCAGGCCAAAAGCCATAAAAATGAGAAATTCATTTGGTACCATTCCTTATTCCTAGTGCCCACCTCCCCTTTAATACCTGCCTGTTTTCAGTTGCTTCCCAGAACCCTTAGATTGTTTTCATGTTTTTTTCCTCAGGTTACAGTTACATGCAGGAGGGTTAATCCAATCGGAGCTGCTTGATCATGATTGGAAGTGAAACTGAGTATTTGTTCTTAATTATGCATTATTGCATGCCAGATGTATACCTTTTCTTCATGTGACACAGCAATGTTTTGTATTCGTGCAAGGAAATATCTCATAGATTCACATTTGTGCAACATTCTGAAGAGCTTGTGTGAGAGAGCTTATTTAAACAGTGTGAATTACCAGTGAATGTTATGGTTAGTTCAGTGCAGCCAAAACATAATTCATGGCTGTTCCCCTTCTCTTTTGTCTCAATTCTCAGTAACAAATTCAGACCTCTTTTTAGAGAATGTGTAATTTCATTACCTTTTGACAATGCCTTTTAGACTTCACTAGGGAGCTTGGAGGCTGCCCTGTGCATGCATGGTTCAGGAGTCAGCAGAGGCTGATGCCTGGTGAGTAGGCATCAATGGCCGAAACACCAGAGAACCTCCTGTGAAGATTTTATTGTGTTTACTCACTAAATATTTAGTGCTTATCTATGAAGTCATGCACAACATGACGATGCTTCAGTCAACACACTGCCTATACCACAGTGGTTCCATAAGATTATAATAGTGTATTTTTACCATACTTTTTCTACATTTAGATACACAAATGCTTACCATTGTGTTACAGTTGCCTACCGTATTCAGCAGTGTAGCATGTACAGGGCTGTAGCCTAGGGGCAGAAGGCCATCCCATATGGCCTAGGTGTGTTGTAGGTTACACCATCAAGGCTTGTATATAAGTACACTCCATGATGTTTGACAATGACACAATCACCTAACATGCATTTCTCAGAAGAGATCCCTGTCACTAAGCGACCACAAACTGTAGTTTGTGGTAAGTATTATGCCAACAGCTAGCGTTGCAAAGATAGCTAAGATAAAGTCCCTGTCTTCAAGTTGCTTACAGTTTAGTAGAAGAGGCATAAATAAGCAGGCGATTTACATTTTCATGTGATGTGAGTTGTGTTTCAGAGGTGGTAGAAGTATTTCAGAGGTTGCCTGACCCAGATTTTAAGAGTAAAGGACCTGTTACAGAGGCTGCAGTTAGGATTGGGTTAAAATTAATTGGGTGGTAGTTGATATTGTGATGCTTTAGGATGACATTAGTATGAATATTTAGGGCCTCAGTGTTTTCATCTTAAAATGAGGGGATTGGACTAGATCTGTAAGATTATTTTCAATGTGACTATTTTGTCATTTATTTAAAGACACATTGAAGAGATGCTCAAAAAACATACTTATTTTTTCTTGTTAGGGAATAGAGTATTTGAGATCATTTACAGTCCTGTTTGAGAATACCAGGCTAACCGGAAGTACTCCTTGTGATTTCTTTGCCTGTTCCTGTTCTGATGTTTAGCTGCCCAGTACACACCTGCAAGGGAAGCCTTGGATATCCAATTGGTTTCTGAAAGCGGGGTGTGTGTGTGTGTGTTTAGAACCTCATCTGCCCACCTTGCTATTCTGTCACCCCTTTTTGGAGCCAGAGCTTGAAAACATAGCTTGCATCTTCTGTGTCCTTCATAAAACTCCAGTTGGTTTCCCGCATTCAGTCAATTAGGATAGCGTCTGGGCATAGTAGCTCCGGATAAATACAGGTTCTTTTCCCCAGTAGCTTCCTTGCCGCACATAGAAATTGCTGCCTGCCCCTGTGCCTCAAATTGAACTTCTGCCTCTTCCTCCTCAGCTTTTAAAGCCCCTGTCTTTCCTTCTCACCACAAATTCACCCCCCAACCCAAACACTCCCTATCACTGGGTCTCTCCAGCATTCATCTGATGTGGTATTAAGAGAGTGGCTGTGGCTGTCAGTGCTAGAACCTGGACAGAGAGAGAGAGAGGGTCTTAGTTACATCATCTTTACAGAAATATAATATGAATTTCTCTATAAAAATAATAGATACTTGTTAGAAGCTTTAGTATTATATTTTTATATATTTCTGGTTTAATAGACCTTAATGTTACTGCCTAGTTACCTGCCTACATTATATAGCCTTTGTGTGTATATGTGTGTATCTATTGAAACAGGTCCCAAGTTTTTTCCAGTTTATATGTAGGCTGCATTTTTCTTTTCTTTTTTTAATTTTTGAACCAGGGTCTCCCTCTGTCACCCAGGGGAGTGCAGTGGCGCAATCACAGCTCACTTCACCCTCAGCCTTCCACCTCAGCCTCCCAAGTAGCTGGGATCACAGGCATGTACTACCATACCTGGGTAATTTTAAAATTTTTTTGTAGAGATGGAGTCTCTCTGTGTTACTCAGGCTAGTCTTGAACTCCTGGCCTCAAGTGATCTGCCCATCTTGGCCTCCCAAATTGTTGGAATTATAGATATGAGCCACTGTGCCCAGCCTTACCTATATAGGCTTTTATAACAAAATTAGCTTGTAAGTTGGAAATTGCCTTTATATCATTTCTCCCCAGCTCATGTTCTTGAATATTTCTCATGAGAAATAGTGATTAATGGCTGCCACACTGCTGATGTTGGACAGTGCCTATAAAATCAGCTGAAGAAGGGAGAAAGTAGATTGTTTCACTAGGCTCTTAGTGAAGTTCCGATAGTTAGAATAGATGCAACTTGTCCATAAACACTACTAATGCAAAGTATTTTTGTTACCCTATCATGCCTTTTAAAAAGGCTCCCAGTGTTTCACTAATGAGAGCTCTTTTGCTGTAATTTATAGGTGAAGCCTCTCCAGGTATAATTGAGATCTTCAAATAATGTATCATAGCTATAGATATTGTGAAGAGCATCACCTGTGCATAGACCCACAATCAATAGGATGGGTGCTTATGAAGTCATTTTGAATGAGAAAATGTATCACAGAAAAGAAAATACAAGTTCCAATTTCTGGGGATTACTTTTTAAAGTAAGGCAAATCATCCATATCATGTGTTAACAAACGCTTCAGAATTCCAGCAAGGAAAGCAGGTGTATTAATTAAACATTTAATATCTTTTATAGCTAAAGTACTCATTTTGGCAGGTCTAATATTATGATACAATAGTGGTATATTAATTTGTTATATACCTTGGGTCCCTTGGTACATTTTATATAGGCACAAGATTAATAGCTTGAGCTTCAATTATTACTGTGTAGTTTTGTAAAAATGAAATATAATTATTATCATGTCTAGTTTTATGTCAAGAAGAATTCACTGGTATGGCACAGCTTAGCATACAATGTAACTAAATAATGTATGCCATATATCCATTAGTTTTGTTAGAAATAAATCCTCTTTTATACTCCTGCTTTTCCACTACGTGCACACCTACATATATACAAAGCGTGAAGCCAGTATTTAATAGAAATTAAATAAACCAGAATCTCCACCTATGATTGACTACTTTCTCATGTTGTTTCAGAGAAGTGAAAATTACAGCACCAGATTACTATCTCTGGGAAATCTAAACATGCAATAGTGTTGGCAATTCTTTACAGCAAACATCTATTTTCGCTGATTTTGAACCCTATAAGCCAACACAAAGTGGTAGAAATAACCACAGTTGTTAAGGCAATTAAGATACCATAATCACTGTCTACATCAGCTGCCCCAGAAAGTTTCAAGTTCTCCACTCTATTTCTTAAGCACCTGAAAGGAACAATAGAAGAAAGAATATAGATATCTGATAGTAGCACGTGACCTGTTGCTAAGAAAGTTCTGTGGAGTCTCTTACCTTCAGAGACCTTGGTGTTCATGTATACCTTCGTGTGGTCATTCCAGCCATACCAGAAATATCAAATGTGACTTACTCTAACAACCTTCAGAAAATTGTCTCTGTTCTTTCATTGACACTTTTAGGAAGATAGTAAATGGTAGAATGATTTCATAACATTTCAAATTTGATAAAAGATCAGTGTGGAAAGGATCTAGGGTGCTTCAACTTTGCTGTCACCATATGGACTTCAAGTTGCATATTTTCAGTGAAATGAAATTGATGTCTTGAACCCAGAAACTTTATCATCTTGTTTGAGATCACTGGATAGTACATTTTCCGAAAGCAAATTGTTTTTCAAATAAAGATTTGTTTCAAGTTTAGTGCATTTGTCAGAAAAATACGTTGTTTGCAGTTAATGACACTATAGCTATTCATTGAGTTGATCCATAAAAGTAGCTGAGATTTACAGAAATATTTATGACTATCCTTTCTAAATGGGAATTTACATTCTGTTGATACAGAAATGTTTTGAGAGATGTGGTTAGAGAAAAAAGATGAAGATTCTGGTTTAAAGCTGAAATAGGAAATTAATGTATTAATGTGCTAGGGCTGCTGTAACAAAATACCACAGACTGGGGTGGTTTAAACAACAGAAATTCGTTTTCTCACATTTCTGGCTAAAGTCCAAGATCAAGGTACAGGCAGGGTTAGTTTCTTCTGAGGTGTCCTTGGCTTGGAGAAGGCCGTCCTTCTCCCTGTGTCTTCATGTGGTTTTTCCTTAGTGTGTCTACTTGTCTGTCCGAATTTCCTCTTCTTGTAAAGATACCAGATTGAGTTAAGGCACACCCTTATATCTCATTTTAATGCAGTTACTTTTTTAAAGGCCTTATCTCCAGATAGAGTCACATTCTGAGGTACTTGGGGTTAGGGCTTAAACATACTAATTTTGGAGGGACACATTTCAACCTATAATAATGTAATATTTGAAATTCGTTCAGCTATTATTTAAAGTAAATATGAGAGGGGACTTCAAAAAGTTCATGGAAAATTGTTTTAAAAGATAAAAACAGAAAATATAAACTTTATTTCTCAACATAAGCTCCATCAAGTTGAAGATACTTTTGTAAGCCACGATACCAGCTAGTTAGTTCGTCCCTAAAGAGCTGAACATCCTGGTAATTTACCTATGTCAGTGCAGTCTTTAAGTGAAGAAAACTAGTTCTCTTTAAAAGCTTTTTTAAGTTTAGGGGAAAAATAAGTCAGAAGGAGCCAAATCAGGACTGTAAGGTGGATGCCTAATGGTTTCCCATGAAAGCTCATGAAATTACCCCTGTTTAATGAGAGGAATTAAGCAGGAGCATTATGCTGGTGGAGAAGGACTCTCTGGTGAAGCTTTCCTGAAGTTTTTCTGCTAAAGCTTTGGCTAACTTTCTCCAAGTGCTTATAATCAGGTGTTATAATTCTCTGGCCCTCCAGAAAGTCAAGCAAAATGCCTTGAGCACCCAAAAGACTATTGCCATGACCTTTGCCCTTGACCTGTCCAATATTGCTTTGACTGGACCATTTCCACTTCTTCATACGTGTTGCTTTATCTTGAGGATTATACTGATAGAACCATGTTTCAACTCCTGTTACAATTCTTCAAAGACATGCTTCCGGATTTTTATTCCACTTGTTTAAAATTTCCATGGAAAGTTCTGCTCTTGTGTACAGCCGATCTGGGTGCAACGGTTTTGGTCCCCATCGAGTGGAAAGTTTGCTCAACTTAAATTTTTTTTTTTTTTTTTTTTTTTTGAGACGGAGTCTCCCTCTGCCGTCCAGGCTGGAGTGCAGTGGCTGGATCTCAGCTCACTGCAAGCTCCGCCTCCCGGGTTTACGCCATTCTCCTGCCTCAGCCTCCCGAGTAGCTGGGACTACAAGCGCCCGCCACCTCGCCCGGCTAGTTTTTTGTATTTTTAGTAGAGACGGGGTTTCACCGGGTTAGCCAGGATGGTCTCGATCTCCTGACCTCGTGATCCGCCCGTCTCGGCCTCCCAAAGTGCTGGGATTACAGGCTTGAGCCCCCGCGCCCGGCCTTCAACTTAAATTTTTCAGTCAGAATTCTGTAAGCTGAACCAGATGGGATGTCTATGGTATTGGCTATTGTTTCTGCTGTTAATCATTGGTCGTCTTAAATTAGGGCACAAGCAAGATGAATTTTCCCCTTGCAAATTGATGTGGGTGGCCTGTCGCTGTGGGCTTCAGCTTCCACATTGTCTTGTCCCCTCTTAAAATAAGTTATCCATTTTTAGACTGCTGATTTATTTGGGGCATACTTCCCATAACTTTTCATAAAGCATCAGTGATTTAATCATTCTTCCACCCAGGCTTCACCATGAATTTAATGTTTGTTCTTGCTTCGATTTTAGAATTCATGTTGCTCTTACAGGGGCTCTTTCCAAACTGATGTTTTATCCTCCTTAGTGCCTCAAACTTGAGCCTGTACAGACATGTTACAACAAGTTAGTATGAGTTAATTTTGGTGCAGAAATTTTTTGAAATCTGTGCATGGTGTTTTCATAATACACATTTTCCATAAACCTTATGAAGACTACTCAGGAATATTATATATTCTAGAAATTTGTAATGAAATCTAAAGTTGGGGCATCCTGATGATTTTTATGGGACTGCTTCTGTTCAAGTACTGTGGCCATTTTTTTTGTTGTTGTTGTTTTTTGACAGAGTCTTGCTCTGTCACCCAGGCTGGGGTGCAATGGCACAATCTCAGCTCACTGCAACCTCTGCCTCCCAGGTTCAAGCGATTCTCCTGCCTCAGCCTCCCAAGGTAGCTGGGACTACAGGCATGCGCCACTACACCCAACTAATTTTTATATTTTTAGTAGAGACGGAGTTTCACCATGTTGGCCAGTCTGGTCTCAAACTCCTGATCTGCCTGCCTCAGACTCCCAAAGTGCTGGGATTACAGGCGTGAGCCACCGCGCCCAACCGTACTGAGGCAGTCTTTTACAAGCCCTACCCCACAACGTGCCCCATCTTCATAATGTAGGGTCTTTGCTTCCTCTACAAATGTTTATATTACACTGAGTTGTCTTCACCTTCAGGGACAGGGGGAGTGGAAGGGGGAATAATGCTTCCCAGAATGAATATCTTGACTGACTAATTTGTAGAGAAACAATCAAAAGCAAAAGTAGTTTTCATTCAAAGCCTTCACGTTGTAAATGCTACAGTAAAAAGACCTTGAGATCAAGAGACCTAGGTTTTTGCCACGCCAGTTCTTATTTGTATAATTTTGGCAAGCCATTTAACCAGTGTCAGCTTTAATTTCCTAATCTCTAAAAAGATATGCTACATGCTCACTGACATCTTACTCCACTCCAAGATTTAATGATTGATTCATTTATTTTGCAACTATTGTTGAATGCTACTATGTGGCAAAGACTGTTTTAGGGGTTGGGAATATCACATTAGTGCAACACAAAGTTCCAGATGAGACAAGTGGGAAACAAATAGCAAGATGGTAAATTTAATCTTAATTATATCAATAATCACATTAAATGTAAATGTTCTAAACACCACAATTGAAAGACAGAGATTAGACTTGGTAAAAAGCAAGAACTGCCTAGATGCTGCTTATAAGAAATCAAATTTAAATGTGAGATATAAGTAGATTAGAAGTAATAGAACAGAAAATTATATACTATGCTCACCCTAATCAAAAGAAAACTAGAGTGCTATATTAAATCATAAGAAGAAGATTTCAAATCAAGTAATATTGCTGGAGAAAAGGAGGATTATTTCATAATAAGGGAGTCATTTCATCAAGAAGTATTAACCATCTTAGTTATGCATCTAATAACAAAACTTCAAAATATATGAAGCAAAAACTAATACAAGGAAAAATAGACAAGTTTACAATTACTATTAGACGTTTCAATACCCATCTTCAAATAATTGATACAGCAATTGGAGAGAAATTGGTAAGATTATAGACAACTTGGGCAATACTGTCAATCAGCTTGATCTAATTGACATTTATGAAACACGCTACCAAACAACATAAGAACACTTACTTTTCTCAAGGTCACAGACCATTTACCACAGTCTACCATATGTTGAGCAAAACAACTCCATGAATTTTAAAGGATTTAAGTACTGTAAAATATATTCTCTTTGAAGGAAATGAAATTAAAAAGACACAGAAAGATATATGGAAAATCCCCAAGTTCTTGGAAACTAAATACTAAATAATCCATGAATCAAAGAAGAAATCAAAGGGAAATTAGAAAGTATTTTGAATGGACTGAAAATGAAAACACAACATGTGTAGCTGTGATATACAGCTAAAGCAATACTTTATAGTACTAAATAAAATTTATAGTACTAAAAGATATTTTTAAATATTAGAAAAGAAGAAAAGTATAAGATTAATGACCTTAGCTTCTATCTTAAGAAACTAGGACTGGGCACAGTAGCTCACAACTATACTCAGTACTTTTGAAGGCCAAGGTAGAGGAGTTCTAGACTAGTCTGGACAATATAGTGAGATCCCATCTCTAAATAACAAAATATTAGCTGGGCATACTGGTGTGCACCTGTGGTCACAGCTACTCGGGAGGCTGAGGCAGGAGGATTGCTTGCGGCCAGGAGTTTGGGGCTTCAGTAAACTATGATCATACCACTATACTCCGGCCTGAGTGATGGAGCCAGATTTTGTCTCTAAAAAAGAAGAAAAAGGAATTATAAAAATAAGAACAAATCAAACGCAGTGTAAACAGAACAAAGGAAATAAAGATTGGGATAGCAATCGATGAAACAGAAACAAAAAATCATAGAGAAAATTGATGAAAGGAGAACTGGGCTTTTGAGAAGATCATTAAAATGGATGTATTTCTCACCTGACTGAATAGAAAAGTGAGAAGACAAATAATAAACGTTGACACTGCTACAGATTATATTGGTATTAAGTGGATAATATAGAAACATTATGTATAACTTTATGCCAATAAAATCAACTCTGGCTGAAATGGACACGTATCTTGAAAGATACAAATTACCAAGAAGAAATATATGTCATGAATAGCCTTGTACCTACTAAAGAAATTATAATTGTGGTTAAGATCCTTCTGACAAAGACACCAGACCCACATATTTTCACCAATGAAGTCTACCAAACATTTAAGGAATATTAATTCTATACAAATTATTCCAGAAAATTGAAGATGAGAGAATATTTCTCAATTCATTCTGTGAGGCAGGTACTAACTTGACATCAGTATGCAAAGATTTTTTTTTTTTTTTTTTTTTTTTTT
>NW_016813202.1:149601-151365 GCF_001698545.2 Rhinopithecus bieti
TTTTTTGAGACAGAGTCTGTCTCAGACTGTCTCAGACTCTGTCGCCCAGACTGGAGTGCAGTGGCGCCATCTCAGCTCATGGCAAGCTCCGCCTCCCGGGTTCATGCCATTCTCCCGAGTAGCTGGGACTACAGGCGCCCGCCACCACACCCGGCTAATTTTTTGTATTTTTAGTGGAGATGGGGATTTCACCATGTTAGCCAGGATGGTCTCAATCTCCTGACCTCGTGATCTGCCTGC
Organism: Rhinopithecus bieti; assembly: GCF_001698545.2. Classification (NCBI taxonomy): domain Eukaryota; kingdom Metazoa; phylum Chordata; class Mammalia; order Primates; family Cercopithecidae; genus Rhinopithecus; species Rhinopithecus bieti. The sequence goes on from NW_016813202.1 coordinate 149,842, forward strand.
CTCGGCCTAAGTGCTGGGATTACAGGCCTGAGCCATCATGCCTGGCCTGCAAAGAGATTTTTAAAAGAATGCTATAGACCAATATTCTTAATGAACATATATGCTAAAATGTTTGATTTAATTTTAGCAAATTAAATCTAACAATAGATACAAAGAACCATTACCAATGTGGTCTATTCTAGGAATATAAGATTGATTTAACATTCAGAACCAGTCACTATAGTTCACCTATTAACAGAGTAAGAAGGAAATGATTATATCAAATGATGCAAAAAAAAAAATCAAGAAAATCCATCCTTTTAAAATTTATTTAAACAAAAAATGAAATGCTCTGAGTGAATTAGGAATTAGAATTGTTTTTTAACATAAAGGAAAACAATTTGACAGTTTCTGGAAAAGTCAAATGTATACCTACCGTATGGCCCAGCATTCCACTCCTTAGTATTTGTCCTAAATTAAATCATATGTCTACACAAAGACTTGGACATAAAAGTTAATAGCAATTTTGTTTGTAAGTGCCCCAAACTGGAAACAGCCCCTGTGTTCATTGACAGATGAGTGGGTCAATTGTGATACATCTGTATACTGAAATATTACCCAGCAAAGTGGGTAAACTATTGATACATGTGGTGACATGGATGAATATCAAAGGAATCATGCTAAATGAACAAGACAGACAAAGAGTACATACTATATGATCCATTTGCATAAAATTCTTAAACATACAAGCAAGTCAGTTATGGCAGAAAGTATGCCAGTCATGGCCTGCAGGGACGGGAGGATGGAAGCACACATGGGCACAAGAAGACGTTTGAAGTGGTAGATGTTTTCACCATCTTGATTTTGGTGACAGTTTCATGGGTATATACATATGTCAAAACATATCAGCTGCCTGTTTTTCTTTTCTTTCTTTCTTTCTTTTTTTTTTTGAGAGGGTTTTACTCTTTTGCCCAGGCTGGGCTGAAGTGCAGTGGCATAATCTTGGCTCACTGCAACCTCTGCCTCCTGGGCTGAAGTGATCCTTCCACCTCAGCCTCCCAAGTAGCTGGGACTACAGGCGCACGCTGCCATACCCAGCCCAAGTTGTATATTCTTAACGTGTGCTGTTTAGTGTATGTTAATTACGCATCAATAAACTTTTTTTAAAGTCCTTGCCCTCGTTGAACTTTTATTGATGATGACATTGACGGTAACAAACAAATCTACGTATATCATATGTGGTATACGTGCCTGTGTATCAGATGTCGCAAAGTCTTGAAGAAAAAGCAATGTGAAGCTAGAAAGTGAGGAGGAGGATAGCTGTTTAATAGAAGAAAGCGGTCGGGAAAGTCCTCAGTACATGTGGCATTTGAAACAGAGACTATTTTAAGCTCCCCTGTAATCTTTTGAAAACTGTTAAGATAGGTTTCAGTTTGTTAAAATTACAGGTGATCATTCTCTCATCTAAAAGGACAAGTTTCCCCTAACTTGAAGGCAAATTTAAATGTTTGACATCACACAGAACCAGATGAAAAGGGCGGGGGG
>NW_016813202.1:154761-180149 GCF_001698545.2 Rhinopithecus bieti
GAGCCTTGCTCTGTCGCCCGGTCTGGAGTGCAGTGGCCGGATCTCAGCTCACTGCAAGCTCCGCCTCCCGGGTTTACGCCATTCTCCTGCCTCAGCCTCCGGAGTAGCTGGGACTACAGGCGCCCGCCACCTCGCCCGGCTAGTTTTTTTTTTTTTGCATTTAGTAGAGACGGGGTTTCACCGTGTTAGCCAGGATGGTCTCGATCTCCTGACCTCGTGATCCGCCCGTCTCGGCCTCCCAAAGTGCTGGGATTACAGGCTTGAGCCACCGCGCCCGGCCTCATCTGATATTTTCAAGATCAAATTCCACAGTGACTTACTCCATTCTATTTAAGAATATTGAATATTGAATTGAATTTAAGAACATTGAGTTCCCAGTGGAAATATCAAAAGACAGGTAATATCAAAGGACTGCAAGAAATGCTTTTCTGGGTAGGATAAATTATATAGAGAGAAATTGTAGATGCAATTACAGACTGGCCCTTCCTTACTGTTCTCCAATAGATTCTTTTGACACCAACTGAAAGGATTGTGAAATAGAGACTGCCCTCTTTCCTAGACTTCGTTCATTTCCACATCACCTTCAGAATTTTGCCAATTCTGGCCTCCTACTTACTTAATGATTTTAAAATTCACTTAGAGTCACTCCTTTTTACCTAGCTCTCTCTTAAATAGCATTATCTGTGAGGGCATAATTTAGTTTGCTGGTTCTTTTGGATACATATAAATTACATATTTATGAAAACTGTGTGTTCATGTACCACTTCAAGTCAATTCATATACAGTAGTATGTCTCACACTTAGAGAAATACCATAAAGAAGTGGAGCTATAATGAGGGAAAAGGTGATCAGACATAATTGATAAACATTTTCATGCTGACAGAGGTCTGTGTGTATCATCACTAACTTAGGAATGCGAATACGATTGCGTTTCAGGGCAATATGTGGAGAGCTGCAAGGATGCTTCAAGTCACACATTTTTTGGTTCACATCATAGTTTTTCTTTCCTTTTCTTTTCGATTCCTTTCCTATATGTCTTCTCTTCTCATTCCTTTTTCGGAGGCAGATTCATCAGTTGTGCTGATGTGGACTCAGTGTCCAGGAGAGGGGAGGTTGGAGGCTAATGCTGTGCCCAACATGGTCACAGGCGACAGATTCTCCTGTCAAGAGGCAAACAAGGGGTCATGTGGGCCAAGAGGTCTTAATCTGGGGACCATGGTCTAGCGACAAGGGGACTGTGAACACCCTGAAAGTGAAGATATAATTGTGTGTGTGTGCTTTTCTTTCTTTAGATTCACATAAAGTTAAAAGTACTCCAGGTCCTGAAGTTGGGTCAGCCATAGTCAGGAGCAGGGCTTACCAACTTGACCGATGTCCAGGCTAAGTTGTGAAATACCAATACATTGAAGTGAGCTACTCATGGTCTGTCCTGTGGTAAGGCAGAGTTTCCACTCGGTCTTGTGCCATTGCTAGAATTTTAGAATCACTAAGAGTCACTGACAGACAGTGTTGGAAAGCCTGTGGAGTCATGGGCAAGTAGCTCAGGGCTGAGTAGAAATAATGGGCATAGGCCTTGGTCTCTGTCCTCAGCATGGACTGTGGCATTAGAATTGTCCAAAACGCTGGGTAACACCAGTGAGTTTTTGGATCCGCCCATGGGCAGTTCCTGCCAAAGAGCCTTTGCTAGGCCCTTTCATTTGGATATAATCCTAACTGTCATCAGACCACACCATTCCTCTGCTTAAAACCTTCCAGTGCCATTCCATTGCACTCTAAATCCAGTTTGCTCACACTGGTGTGCATAGCACTGACTGATCTGGGCTCTGTCCACCTCTCTGACCTCTTCCTGTTCCATCTTCCCCCACTGTCCCTGGGTTCCAGCCACACCTTGAACATGCCACAGGTCACCATGCCTCAGGCTCTGGGTACAGTATTTATGGTGTCCATGCCTGAAATGCTCTTCTTCCCTGATCTTACATGGACGGCTCCTTCTTGGCCTTCAGCGCTAAGCCTGCATGTCATTCCATCAGAGAACCTTCTTTGACCTCCTAGTCTGAAGAACATCAGTCTGACAACACTCCCTCCCACCCTTCATTCTCTACACTGGCACCTTTACTTGCTGGTATTTTTCTGTTTGTTTGCTTTGTGTCTCTTTCTACCACTCACGTGCAGTGGGTTGGAGAGGAAGGATCTAGTTGTCTCATTCGTTGTTAGCCCAAGCTCCTAGTTAGATGCCTGGCACAGTGTGCATATTCAGTAATACTTGTTGGGTGCCTAAATAAACAGAAGATGGTGAGGGCCTCGGAACTTCAGAGCTGGGAGGACACCCAGGTTTGCCACCCCTCTGAATATCCAAAGCAGACATTGGAAAGGTCCTGACAGGTCTCTGTCCTCAGTCTCAGCCTCTTTGAGAAAGTTTCTGTTCTTAAATAGAGCATTTGGCATTTCCGTACTCTTTAGAGCAAGTAAATATGTTATTTTGGAAGTCACAGAAATAAGAAGGCTCTAACATATCAGGAGGAGATATTTTACTTCAGAAAGCTAAAAGTGAAATCCCAATTTGGGACCCAGAGTGAGGCTGAAAAAGCCCAGGACTCAGACCTGGGGAACCCGTCTTGTGTCCTGCCTCTGCCCCTTACAGCTCTGGGCGATGGCCCGTCACTTTGTCCTCTGCAAAAGCGGGGAGCAGGGCTGATACTCTCTCGGTGGCCTGTTTTTGTCCTCCTGTGTGCCTGAGAAATTTAGGAGAGGCACCGAGAGTTCTGCAAATTTGAATCACCCCATTTTCAATTCTGCTCAAGCACCAGATTGGTTAGTCCATAGTATTACTCTGTGCTGTGGTCCAGTCCATTTCGGGGGACGATAGGCCCGACCCAGCGGGCACCGGGCTGCAGGAGCGGCGTAGTGGAGGGCCGGCATAGTGGAGGGCTGGCGGATAGGGCCAACTAATGCTGTGCTTGGAAATGTGGGACTAGAAAGACCAGAGCAAATCAAAATGGATTTGGTTACAAATAAGGTCAATTAGAAACTGTTGTATATGTCTCTTAGTCAGTTATTTTTTCATGATTGACTTGAATTTCAAAGCCCTAGCTTTCAAGGACCAGAATCTCTTCGAAATTCATCTTACCTGCCTTATTCCTTATACCACACCCACAGGGCACTTGTCCTGATGAGAATTTGTCGTCAGTTTGCATTTTATTGCTCAATTTCTAGGACTTCTAAAATGAGACTGAAATGTTAGAAAGTGTTAGAAGTCCCCCAGCACAGTTTCTAGAACATAATTTGAACCTAGTTCCTTGGCTTTATTAATCAGCAATATAAAAGCCATCAAGAACGTTTTTCCTGGCATGTCATATTTTGCCACTAACAGCAACTCCGTTATTAAATAACATATGTCCTTTCAGACATGGGTCATGCTGTAAAAGCCCTACATCCTTGGTGTCTTTAAACAATCATAGGATCACTTCTAGACTGAGACAGAGATACTTACGAAGCCTGTACATTGTAGTAACTTCCAAGATGGTTATCAAAATCCACCTGCAATTGTCGGCCCACAAAAGTCTGGCTTTTTGTCTAGGCACAGTGGTGCACACCTGTAATCCCAGCACTTTAGGAGGCCAAGGCGAGCGGATCACTTGAGGTCAGGAGGAGTCTGAGACTAGCCTGGCCAACATGGTGAAACCCCCTCTCTACAAAAAAATACAAAAATTAGCCAGGCGTGGTGCTGCATGCATGTGATTCCAGCTACTCGGGAGGCTGAGGCAGGAGAATCACTTGAACCCAGGAGGCGGAAGCTGCATTGAGCTGAGATCACAACACTGCCCTCCAGTCTGGGCAACAGTGCAAGACTCTGTCTTTAAAAAAAAAGTCTGCCGGCCGGGCGCGGTGGCTCAAGCCTGTAAATCCCAGGCACTTTGGGAGGCCCGAGGGCGGGCGGATCACGAGGTCAGGAAGATCGAGACCATCCTGGCTACACGGTGAAAACCCCGTCTCTACTAAAAAAATACAAAAACTAGCCGGGCGAGGTGGCGGGCGGCCTGTAAGTCCCAGCTACTCGGGAGGCTGAGCAGGGAGAATGGCGTAAAACCCGGGAGTCGGAGTTTGCAGTGAGCTGAGATCTGGCCACTGCACTCAGCCTTGGTGACAGAGTGAGAGTCCTTCTCAAAAAAAAAAAAAAAAAAAAAAAAAAGTCTGCCTTTTGTGGGTGTCAGAATGGGGTGTGGTCCTGCCCTGCTCCTGGGCCCTGGACAGTATGGAAACGAGAGTCCAGCAGTGTCATCTGTGTTTGACAGGGCACCCCACAATTGAGGGTGGGGAGGGCACTGTGGACTTACTGCGTTTTTCCCTATTCAGGACCTCTGTAGAAAGGAAAGTCAGATGAAAGAGCTCAGCAGTGTGCCCAGGCAAAGACTAGCATCGACGCATCTGTAGGCACCTCTGTTCAGCAGCCGCTCCTGCTGTCTGTGTGGCTCAGCACGGCGCAGCGCTCAGCACTGGGGGCCGTGGGGCCCTGGGCTTCCTGTCTTAGGGGAGCAGCCTCGATGGTGGTGAACTGCGCTTCTGGGTTCTTCTAGGGCAAAGGGGCAGTGTTTTTAGTTTGACAGTTCCTGGATCCATCCTAGATTCCCTTAAGGGGCAGATAAAAATGAGAATCAGTGAAACCTTAAAGTGATGATTACATTGAACATAACCTTTTTCTTGCCGCTTTCAATAGTTTCACTGGTAAGAAAAGTTTAACTGGTAAGAAACCATTGCAGCTCCCTCACTGCTAACACACAGAGGTTTCGTTGGTCACAGTCCAGGGTAGCGCCGTCGCTAGCAGTTGTCTTCCCACTTGCCACCTTGCTGGTATAAAACAGAGTACAGTTATTGTTCAGAACAAATCAGCAGTTAGAAACGCAAACTGTTCCATTTTCTACAAACAGCTGCAGTGACATGCCAGATTGTCCTCACTGGCATTAATAATGGAACAGATTTGGGAATGTGTCATCTTTCGTTATTGCCATTGATGGTCCTCCGCCTTCCCCTTACAGAAAAAGAGGGTTTCTTTGAGATCTGGTCGCTTTTACTGCCATATAATGACGTTTGTTAAATGTTCTAAGAAAATCAGGCAACTGATGTTCCTTGGGTGCAGAGATTCAAGGGATGTAGCATGTAGAGTTGATCATGGTCTTCTTTTTCCAGATAAGTGTTTTTGAAAAACATAGTTCATGCTCATTATCATCACTATTCCCTATGCACAGCCTCTCACAGCAGGAACTAACTTGTGTACATTGACAGGCTCCGACTCAGAAGCAGCTGCCACTTCCTCCAGCTCCCCTCCCACCATCCTGCCCAGGCTCTCAGCTCTTTTAGGGCCATGATCAGATGTTCACACCTCATTGTTACCAAGCCTGACAACAGAAAAGGGCTGGAATGATGGAAGGGGGATCATTGGCTTTAAAGAATATCAAGGATTGGAGCCCTCAGGGATATCTGTGAAATTTCCTAGATTCAGAATTGTGAGGAATGTGTTACTGAAGTGAGAGTGAAGGCTGTCTCTCAATTCTTAGCTGACACCCAACAAGTGTCCCTCTTCTTCCAAGAGAGTGTCCAGCACCTGCCCCTGTGGAGCATCTGGCTAACCTGGATGCTGAACCTCCCCAGGCTAGAGTGAGTCCTGGTCATGGCCCCAGGAACCCAGGCAGCTCTCCTGCCCTTCCTGGCTGAGCAGGACAAGCACCAGGCTCCCCACTGCTGTCCAGAGCCAGCTGCATGTTTGCTGTGCAGAAACACTGAGCAAAATAAAGCTGTTGGTGAGGAAAATTGTTTATTTGAAATGTGATTGGCACATGTCAGAATCTGAACATGAAGGTTTTAGCTGCCTGTATTCTCTAGAGAGTGTTTATACTCTGTGGCTCGACCACGGATACACCATCATTCCCAGCTCCTTCCGTTTTGACTGGAGCTAAAAAAAACTGCCGAAGGTGTTTGATCGAAAAGATGCATGTGACTTGCTTGGTACAAATATTGGAACCGATAACTTTATAAGGAGGTAGAGATTTCCCCAAACCTCAATACCTTCTAGAAATGCTGACTGCAGTTACAGGGGTCTATTTGCAGAAGGAGAGAGGGCCTCCGAGTTCAGTGTCTTTCACAGAGCAGGGAGCCACAAATGCTTCTAGATGGATCAGTTCTCACCTCATGCAAGGATATCTTCTGATACATTAGGGGTCAAACATTTGGGCTAATGCCAGCTTGAATCCCATTTCTTAGAATCTTCTGCATTAAGAGTGGGATACAGAAAAGAAAAACAGTGAGACAAGAATGGAAGTGTTTATTCTTCAGACAAAGGCAGAGCATCCTCCTCTTCAGGGTGACAGAGTCAGAGCCTCAGTGCAGTGGGATCTGGCCTGTATGCTTTCTTTGTTTACACCCACGTCCAGCTGATGCTCCCTGGAGAGGTTAGAATATTTTTTAAAAATTGGTAATGTACTTCCTATATGGGTTTGAGGAAACTGAATTATTTTGCTTGAAGAGAAAAGGGTTGAGTATTGGAAAGATTCACTGATTTCCATTGCAGGACAGCATATAATTAAGCTTAGAGGAGAGCACGGGGGATTTAAAATGGAGCACCTCCCCCAGGAGACTGTGAGGCCGGGGTCCTTGGGAGCTTTGTTCAGAGTTCTGCAGTCCATGGGCCTGAGGGGTGCTCAGCCCAGAGCAGATGTGTGGGAGTGCATGTTGACTGAGTGGCTGACCGTATGGCCACATATCAGGAAGAGCTTCCGACAGCACAGGACTGTCATCACAGGACACTTAGGAGAAGAGGGTGCTGATCATCTGTGATCTTTGAAATACAGAAAACCAGGGAAGCTGAGAGGAGGAACACTGTGATTGTAAGCGGCCTGTTGTGATGCCTTTCAAGTCTCTTCGGTTGTTTCCTGATGAGCCAGGCCTCAGACGTTGACATCCTTCCCTCTTTTTCTTTCACTTAGCCCCTTCATGCTAAAGTGTTATCATAGGGAAATTGGGAAAGGTGAGTTAAGCCAGATGTTAGATACTGAATAACATTTCATAGGAAGCTTTATTTTACAATTGTACTTAAAGCCTCACAAAGAAAAAATACAAGCACTTGAAGACATTTGATGATGGATTCTATACAGACTTTGGATGCTGTGGGTTTCACTGACTTGCAGTTTTGATATATGTGGTTACATGAAACTAAAGGTTACTGAAGACTGCTCCTTCTTAAACGCTTGTTTTCTTCAATACCATTGTTCTCACTGTTTCATTGAGTCTTGAAATTTTGATGTCTTAGAGATGATTCTATAGTATTATTTCTTCATAGACTGTGTATTTATGAAAATCAGATGATTTTTGAAGTATAATTACTGTATAGCTTATCGATAAACACAAGCTTATGGGAGCTATTGCCTCTGTTCATCTTTCCTATGTTCACAGTTTACAAAACATAGACCAGAGATAATGTTGCAAAAAATAAATGTAAAATTAAAATAGATGTTTCCTGCCCACAGATGATGAGGATGGTATGGACTGCATGGACAATGAGAGGCGGCCGCATTTCCCTCAGTTTTCCTACTCTGCAAGTGGACGAGAATAAGTCTCTTTCATTCTGCTACTTCACTGTCATCTTCAATTTATTACTGCAAATGATTCCTGGACATCACCAGTCCTAGCTCTTACACATGGCAGGGCACCTTCCGACATCCCAGACCAGCCAAGGGTCTTCACCCCTCGCCACCTGTCACCCTCATGAAAATACACATACACGCAAATACACTCCAGTTTTTGTTTTTGCATGAAATTGTATCTCAGTCTAAGGTCTCATGCTGTTGCTGCTACTGTCTTACTATTATAGCAAATTTCAGAAGTAACTTTCCAGCCTTTGGAAGTCATGAGCCCACCATTGTTCATTTGTGCACCAATTGTCATCTTTCGATCTTTGAGTTTTTCCCTCAGTGAAGGCTAAATGAGATACACTGATTCTAGGTACATTTTTTAACTTTCTAGAAGAGAAAATCTAACTAGACTAAGAAGATATAGTTTATCAATTCAGAACAAGCAATTGTGGAAGGGTGGTGGCGTGCATATGTAAAGCACATCAGATCCATGCGGGAAGTAGGTATATATCACTAAGCTGTGGCTGGAATTGATTGGGAAGCATTTGGTAGAAGGACTGAACAACTGTTGGGATATATAGATATATATATATATATATTTTTTAATTCCTGGTGGATACTGTAGAAGAAGCCCATATCACATGTGGATGTGGAGACTCCTGGGCAATCATGAGCCAGTGAACACTTTTCTACCAAGAAACGAAGGCACATGCACAGCCAAGGTCACTTACAGGGTCTTATGAAACAGTTTGCGCCAGAGAGCATCTTTCCCCTGTGCTTGGAAACCTTTTTTCCTTCTTGACATTTATCACCTCTGATGGCTGAAGAATGTAGACAGGTATAATGATACTGCTTTTCACCAAAATTTGTACACCAAGGTAAACAGGTGTTTGCCTTATTTAATTTTTTACTTTCAGTTCTACGTGAATTAGCTTTTTCTCAGATGTTAAAACTTTGAATGTCCTTTTATGATTTTGTTTATATTGCAGTAGTATTTATTTTTTAGTGATGAGAATTGTATGTCATGTCAGCAAACGCAGCTCCAACCTATATAAAATAGACTTACTGCAGTTTCTTTTGACCCATGTGCAAGGATTGTACACGCTGATGAGAATCATGCACTTTTTCTCCTCTGTTAAAAAACGATAAGGCTCTGAAATGGAATATATTGGTTAGAATTTGGCTTTGGGAGAAGAGATGCTGTCATTTAACCCCTTGGTACTGAAAATGAGAAAATCCCCAACTATCCATGCCAAGGGGTTAATGAAACAAGTAGCTGTTGACGTTTGCTCATTGAAGAATTGAAACATTTATGATGACCTGGCAACAAAAAGTAATGAAGAAAATTGAGACCTGAGTGATGATAAGAAATGATCTTTACATGGCAAAATGAACACATCTTGAGGATTTAGGAAGTGGGCAGTGAAGGCTAAGAACCTGGTGTGTTTCTTGGGATCATGGTACATTCATCACTGAATTAAGCCATCAGGGAAAAAACAACAAAAAAAGAGAACACCTCCAGCTTTTCTTTTTCTGTATATACTCATGTCCCCAGATTCCAACATTTCTCACTGAAAGGGGGCATGTATGCAAACCTCATCTTTCTCCTTCATTAATGATGATCTTCAGATTAAACCCTTTGGTGCTAGGAGCTGACAATTTCCAAAGCAGCCTATGAAGTCCTAGGGGCTGGGGGCCATTCTTGCGGCAAGCAGGCCATCCCACTCCGTGGAGTGATCATGGAAATGTATTTTAGTTAAACTCTCTGACAGCTCCCAAATGGAAGACTACAGCGTGATGTAGTATTATGATTGCGTTGTATGAAAGAGCAAGTGACTTTCTAAGTAGGATGAATCATATTCATATGCAGATGTCTTAGCCTCTTGACGCTGGAAGTGTGGATTTATAGCTATAAAACCACTGCTGGCAGTGGGTGGGCCACTGGGACTGACGGGGGTTAAAGGGCATTTTACTAAGGCAGCTAAGACATATTCAGACATCGATGTTCTTATTTTTCATATTTCTACCTGAGTGAAGTTCATCCTTAGTATTGAGTAGGAAGTTACAGTAAATGGTAGTTCATTCTTACTTACACACAGTTAATTTTTTTTTTCACTTGGAATTATGTTGAATGTTTCATTTTGACAAAAAAGTAGACTAGAAGGTATGTTCTTTAAGTTGTCTTGCATCCATTCTATAAGAAAGAAACAGGTGGGAGGAAGAGCAGAAAGCTGAGACTGGCTGGGGTTCAGAGCACTTACTCCTCTGGAGGGAAACCATGACGCCGTACACGAAGCACAGAGCTTTGTGTTGTTTTGGTTTTTTCCCCCAGATCTTAGTGATTCCCGTGACCTTGGCCAAGGACACTTCCTAAAGTTTAATGACTGGCACTGACATTGCCCCAGTCGGGCCACTCCTCACACTGGCTCTCAGTCCCCCCCCAGCCATGCCTGGGGCTCAGTCACTTCCATTCCACCCTCTGAGACTCCACTGGGGTCACACAAGGTGTCTTCTTGGCTTTGATTTTGAGAATCCCCTATTTTCACTTCCAGATCTGTTAGCTGCCATGGAGGAATAATAGAAAACCAGAAATGTGTGTACAGGGAGATTTCTAAAACTTCCCTTGTGTTGCCCATAGTTGTAGTTTTGGGTTCTGGCAGGTGGAACACCCTGAAACCTGGAATCATTCTATGAGAATACAGTTCATACTTTGCAGACTCCAGCCCATACTAACTGTCATGAAGCTTGACTTCTTGTCATAATACAGCCATCTTGGAGGAAATTGGCCATTTCTGCTTGGATTGTTGGCAGGGTCACGCTCAGCTTTGCTTTCTACACTAATTACATAGCATTATTCAAGTATTGTTTTCCATTTCCCATCCCTGATTTCCAGCTTCTTCAAGCTGACTGTTCTTGCAGGGGCCACTTGCTTCTCCTAGAGGACAAAAGTAAGGGCCTTCCTTACTAACTGCAGGGTCTCTCTATATACACCTCAACGTACACACTTTGCTGCTACTGTTTGTACTGTCCACAGTAGAATTTCCTCACCTTGCTCCTGGTAGTGCATTACAGGCAAGCATGAAATGTAAAGTATTTATTTAAATAAAAAGAAAACCTCTAAATTGGTCGTTGAATTACCTCCCTGTAGCTTTATGGTTTGTGACATTTCTTGACCTTGCTAGTTCTTTCATTAGATCTGTGCAAGGTCTAGTCATCTGGTTAAGGGTTTAAGCAGATGCAACTATAAACCCAAGAAACTGTATTACTCTTACTGTTGGTCACACTAAAACTGTCTATTTCCTTAAGTATATGGCCCACGAGGATGTGAAATAACTAGGAGAAACTGTTTTTGTACACTGTACATCCTTAGTATTTTTACACGTATATAGGGATGAACATGATTTTCCTTCGTGCAGACAGCTTAAATAAAGCACTATGTCAATCTGCTACTTCTCTGTTTCTTGTTGTTGGATGTGGTTCTATAATCCCCCCAAATTAAATCTTCTTTAATGAAAACAGATTTTTAATAGCCCCAGCTGGGATTAACCTACCTTGTATAAAATGTGACAGGAAAATATACAAATTCCTTGTAGCTCAGACACACATAGGGAGGGGCTCATTTTTACTTCAGTGGAACGGCAGTAGTGCGGTTATGCAAACTGTGATGAAGGGCTGCTTCCGAGGGGAGACGCTGACTCTCAGCACTGGATTTAGGACGGATATTCTGTGAAGCCAGGGATGGAGGAGGTCTCAGACCTTGGAGACATTCAGACCCTCCTCATCTATACAACCCATGGTTTGGACCCAGAATCTGAAGGAATGTAGCTTGTCATTAATGTCTTCCTGATAATGTACTGCTCTGCATACTTCCTTTCTTAGAGTGTATTTCTAACATGTCATGGCAAATTAAACTTAGACACGGGTGATGTAGATGGGTAGGACGGCTGGACTGCAGTCTGACTTCACGTTGAATCATTCTGGATGGGGCCTTTTTCTGATTTTACCTCATAAAGCTACTATTGTAGAAACTTGGCTTTGCTCCTGTGATGAAGCCAGACAGAGGAATGGCTTTTGGGACCAGAGTGAGTCAAGCGCGTATGTGTACGTCACACAGCCAAATTTGAGAGCATTCTCACATGTGCTCTTCGCTCAAAACCACTGGGGTTGACAGATCCAGGAGGCTAAAATAAAGTGACCTCTATAATTCTTTAAAGGTGCTATTTTTAGAATATTGTATAATTTATTCACAGTATATCTAAAACAGAATTAAGGACAATTAAAATATCTTATGTGACAGCCTTTATGTCTAGCACATTTGATGAAAAAACTTCTGAATCTGAATAGAAGTTCTACTGTTTCAGGCTTGAGCCTTTTACATGCTCAAGAGATTCGAATGGTCTGTGTGTGTAGATCATGCCACCGCCTCCAAAGCCTCGTCCACACCACTTCTGAGAGGCAAGGCTGAGCGTATGGTGACATCAGCTCTGTGTTGAGATGGGGATGAGGATGATGGCTCGCTGGCCAAGCAGGGTAGCCAAAGGTCAGGGACCTGTCCCAACTGCAGCCTTGCCTTTAGTGTTCGTCATTCTCAGACACAAGACAGTATGTCCAGTGTCCATTTTTATTACTTTAAAGCATTTGAGGGCTTAACTGTGTATAGTAGAAATACTATTTTAGACAAATAATTATCTGTGTACAGATATTTGATATACTCTAAGTAAATTTTCTAATTTCACTAAGTACGTTTTTAGGCTCCTCTCAAATACTGCATATTAAAGAAAAAAATCTGACACCACCGAGCCAAAGATGCTTTTTTGTCTGTTTTCGTTGTTTAACAGAATGGAAAGAGTAATGCATAGTGCTTCCTGGTGTCTCCTGATTGATTGTGCACAAATTAGGACAATAAATAAAATGGAGTCTGATGGGACATTGATTAAAGGTGAAGGATGATTGATATATAGATCATGAAAAGAAAAATGAATGGCAGGAAAAAAAGTTTGGTCCTTAATATACTTTGGCCTAGTTAAAATATGTGCCTTTTTGGTGTGTTTTGTTCATCACTACAAGATAAAAAGGAAACATTACAACTCAAGTCTTTAAAAAGTTCATTTATTGAAAATCATATGTACAACCTAGCATACGAATGAGCAGATTGAAACACGTAACTTCAAGCCATTTCTGAAAACATACACCAGGAGCTCTGCTCATCTGGAGTCAGACTCCAGCTCCAGCCCGGCTGCGTGCAGGGATGGCGCACGCGCTGATGAGGACCAGCCCCCCCCTGCAGGCTGAGGCGGTGTCACCCTGGGAAGGTCGTGGTGCATTGTGGCATATTAAGTCTAAATCAGATGAATGTAAATATCTCTTTGTAAATCATTTATTTCACTCTGTTCCATCCAGGTCAGCAATCAGATTGTGGCATGCTGGGTAACTGGAAAAAATAATAAAAAGTAAGTTTCAATAGCTCATGTTCTTCAATGTGATTTGTCTTCTCATTTGCTGGTTTAGTCACCTTTTATGATGAAAACTGTTGCAGAAAAAAACCTGTTGCTAAAAATGTGGAAATTATATGAAAAGTTTGTGCCTCATCTTGTCCACATCAAAGCCCTTGTCACATACGAAATAAGGTTAACTGGTTTAATGGGTTAAATTTGAAAACAACCTAGACTACAGACACTCGTGCTTCTTAAATAAGGACAGTCTGGTGTTAGGACATGGCCAGAGAGCCATCTCTTCTCCTCTCCAGGAAAGGACACATTGATTTGTGCCAGAATCTGTTCACTGAAAATTGTTCTGACCTTACAGCAGGTAATTCTAGAAGAAAAACAGGGTGTAGGCCAAGTGCCCCTGAGAAATTCCTCCTGAAACAAAACAAGCTGAAACATCTCCAGATTTATTGTAACATATAAAAAAGTATTTTCACATGGAAACCTCGAAAACTCCCATGTGTTGGAAGAGGGGATTGGGTGTACTGAGGTCTCTTAGTTTTACACAGATACAAATGTTCCAAAGCTGCTTCATGCGAATTGGGTTGGGGGAGAATCGCAAGTTCAGAAAGTACTGAATACTGTTCCTGGCCTCTGCTGCCATGGCTGCCCAAATTAGTTTAAACCACATCAGGAACTACAGTCAGAAGCCACTGGAAACGGTTCTATTCCACAAAACATGGCTGGAGTTTCTGCTCTGCACTGTGTGGGAAGGTGACTGGGCCACAGTCCTCGCCCTCTAGAGTGTCAAGTCCAGAGAAAAGCCAATGGTTTCCAAATCCCAGTTTCCGCATCAGTTACACTGGCCGCACTGCAGGGCCAGGCGCCCAATCTGGTCCCTCTGTAGTTAGGAACCGTCTGCCAAAAAGAGAAGTGGGCCTGCCCCTCCCCTGTGAGGATTTTCCAAGCTAGACTCCAAGGGAGGACTGTCAACCTACTTTAAGCCGTCATGATGTGGGGATTTCCAAGACAGGACAATGAGTGAAACCGAATCTTCATTCAAGAGAAATACATGAACATCAGCCCGTTGCCTTTTATAAGAAATGAGAAAAAGTAATGTTTACATTTCAAGTAGATTTCACAGTGTGTGAGAGGCCCTGAGGACAACTTTTTCTCGAGCAGGTCTGTTGAGTAGTGGGGTGGTCTCAGCAGAGTAGTTAGAGTAGCTGGGGGCCTGGCCTCAGGCTGAATGCAGGTGGGGCTCCGGCAGGAGGCCTCACTCCTCCTAGTAAACCTGCCATCCGACGCGCACAGCCCTCGCAGGCCTGTGGGGCCAGGTGGACTATTTCCTGGGCCCACAGGGTGCTTTGTTCTCCAGGCCCTTTCTGAGTGGCCCATGTGGAGTCCACCCCGTGCACTGTGCCCTAGAGCCCTGCCATTGCAGAGGGGACTCCCTTCTATCTTCAGTGGGATACTCACAGCAGAGACTGCCACCAATGCAATCTGATCGTCAAACACATGGTTTGCACCAAGCTGACCTGCCTTCCAGGCCAGCTGATCGAACTGACCCAGCACAGTCCTGCTAAATGCCTGGTTTGAATGGCCCTCCACCCCTGCTCCATGGATTGGCCACGTAGGGCAGGTGGCCTGGTGGCCTCACTCTTGACACAGTGGCTTCCTAACCTTAGAAATGCCAGGATGACTCTGAATACAAAAAGGGTAAGCATAAATCCCAACAGATAACACTTCAAAAGCAAAACAGCCCAACTATCAGCTGAGCACAGTGGTCACACCTGTAATCCCCACGCTTTGGGAGGCTGAGGCACTAGGATCGCTTGAGTCCAGGAGTTCGAGACCAGCCTGGGCAACATAGCAAGACCTCATCTCTACAGAAAAAGTGTAAAAATTAGCCACGTGTGGTGGTGCACACCTGTAGTCCCAGGGACTCAAAAGGCTGATGCAGGAGGATTGCTGTAGCCCAGAATTCAAGGCTGCAGTGAGCTATGATCGTGCCACTGCACTGCAGCCTGGGTGACAGATCGTGACCGTGTCTCTTAAAAAAATAAATGAAAAAAAGAATTGAATTTTGGGTGGAAAACACACCCACATACGCACAATACAGAATAGGCCTGAAAACCTGAAATAAAAGTAACCAGGAAACAGGCAATTCTCATGATGAGTCTGCATAACGCCTGTGGGCTCCCAGGCCACCTAGCAATTTATCATTATCGGAGCTGTTCGCTGCTGGCACTCAGGTGACCTCCTAATTCCGTGGGCCTGCACGGGAGTGACACAGATGTGTGGGCCTCACCAGGAACATGGAAGTCAGCCTGATGCCTTCCTGCGGCAGACCGGCCGTGACCGTCTGCATGGGCTTTGAATTTCATGCAGCCCAGGTGAGAAGCTCTATACCCATCCCCACTTTCACACTGTCAAACTCACCATCCGCTGCTCAAGCCCCCATGCCTGCAGCCGTGCCTGGCCCATGGTGAGCGTTCAGTCAGCACTGGGGGGCTGGATAATCTGTCCTAGGAGCTCACCGTTTTGTCGCCTCCGTTTGCTGACTCTTCAGTACCACACATTTCTCTGACCCTGCAGCACGTCCCGAGACAGAAGCTGTAGTTACTGCCCACATCTGGCTTATCTGCCATTAGAGATATCCATGATGCTTATTTCCAGAAAGTCCTGTCATCAGCACCACAGTGACCGTGGTCTCGCTGTCCAGGAAAGAAGCGCGTGCGTATGCCAGTGGGACGTGAGCCCTCAGCCAGTGTCTCTCATCCTTCTGCCTTTCCATTTGTCATCGTGGCCCTTGCTTTGGCCCTCCTGTGGCTGCCCTGCAGCGCACTGGCCACTGCTCCCCTGCCGTGCTGTCCACAGGTGGCGGAAACGCACCCCATCTGCAGGCGCACAGCTGCTAACCCATTTTCTTTGTTCTCACTTTAAATCCTATGGGAGTCTTCTCTCCACAAACCCTGCCTCGTTCATTTCTCAAGTTTGGTAAGTTCTGAGTGTAAGAAATGAGTTGCTCGGGGTGACCTGAACTGTTACCCGGGCGACCACGCAGTGGGTCCAGCCAGCCTCTTCTGCCTCTTTGTTTCCAAGCCAGCCGGAAAGGCCAGAGGTGGCAGCCCGGGGAGATGGTGGCACCCCTCGCCCCGCTCACGGGAGACCTGCCTGGACTTTCCACTTCATTCTCTCTGTGGGTGGCTCTAGCCAGCCCTTCTGAAGGTAACATCCCCTTCCCCCCGCCCCCCGCTATCTGCTCTGCTCACTGGCATGCTGCCTCTGTTTGGCCAAGTCAAAACATGGTCCTGGTCCCTTGTGTGGCTGGCAATAAAGCATCCATTTGTAACTGGAGAGGGCAGACCCCTCCCCCCATCTCCATCTGGGGCATTTCAAAGCTGGCCCTGAGTTGACAGAGCTCCAGGGCAGCCCCTGCCTCGCTTGGTGGCTCGCCTCCCGCCTCCGCCTCGTGTTCTGGGCGCCAGGGCTAGGGCTCGGCAGCTGTTCCAGCCAGGCCCGGCTCCGCCCACACCCGCTCGGGTACCTGCCCCCATCCACACATCCTGTGGCCTGAGAAGAAGTTCATTTCCCTGCCCAGCCACTTCCCAATTCCATTCACTTCATTTCTCTGAGCCTTATTTTTCTATGTACAAAATGGTTATTTATCTCAAATGGCCCTTTCAAGCCCACAATGATCTCAGCACTAATCCTGCTGGTTTCATAACCATCCGTGCTGGGCTCTGGGTGATATCAGGCACTTCCTTTTCAAGGGAAGCTGGTTTTTTTCTTTTTCTCTGCCAGAAATCAAGGGACATGGAAGCTAACACATGTCTCTGAAGCGACGCAGAGCTGAGATTGGGACCCAGGCAGTTTGCCCTCAGAGTCCAGACTCCCATGCAGGACTCTCCTGCTTGTTCTAGCAGATGAGGGGAACCACTTTGATATCTACGGAATTCAGCTGCCAAATTGGGCAGGAAACCTGGATGAAAGAAGCCACGTGAGCTCGGGCTTGCCACCAATGCAGTGAGGAGAGAGGTGCCCTCAGCATGCTGGGCAGAACGTTGTGGAAGCACAGCCTTCGAGCAGGAAGCCACCTGTTAGAAGGGAGTGTTCCTCTACAGAGCTGAGGGGCGCTCGGCCACCCTCAGGCCCCCGTGGCCCTGCTGTCCCCAGCACCGTGGCTGAGGTTCTCGCTGAGAGGCCTCATCCCCTCCAGGTCAGGCTGTCCAGGAACCTTGCTCTGTCAGCTGCAAAGCAGGGCAGGAGCTCATGGTTAAGGCCATCCCAGGGCAGCGGCCACTCTTCCCTCCTGGCTGCCCAGCTGGGCCTCTGACAACAGCAGCCACACGGCAGGCAGAGTTCAAAGCCCTCCTTCCCTTCCACTGCAGGCCTTGGCATTGCTGCTTCTGGGCTCTGAGAAAGGAACGGGGCCGTAGAAACCAGAGAAATGGTAAGGTAGCCACAGAGAAGGCCGCCTTGCAGACAAGAAGTGGGACTTTCCATAAGACAGCATCTCTAGCTGGACTTGAGGGGGAGAGGGAGGCCCCCGCACACAGGAGGCTGGGGTGGAGGTCCTGGCTCTGAGGTGCTGCCTCCTCCCCAGGGTGCACCCGAGCCCAAGGGTTCCTTCCTAACCATGGGGTCTGAGTTTGTCATCTTCCAGCTTTCTCAAGTCCCCTGAGTCATCAGAACTTCCTCTCCACACAGGCAGGTCTGTGTTTTATATGAACCATGTTTCCATGGTAAATAGATTTTAAGAATTCCCAAAGGACAGACAGTGTCACCAACAGCAGAGAGTGGAGCCTCTGGCTGCCTCATGTTTGAAAGTGTTAAAAATAAAGACAACACTGACATTTGGGGTTGTAATGTGACGGAATTACAGTCTTTTAAAGGCAAGAACCACTGATCTACACTACATGTAATATTCAGTGTTTTGTTCACTTGTCTAATTGGATTAAAATATTTAGCTCCCTTTAAAATCTTGATTGTGAATTTATATTGCAAAATGTAATGTCTGACTCAGGAAGCAATAAGTAGAGCAAATGTATCTGAAGGAATATAAAATTCAATGTACTTTTCTCCCATGATTCTCATTCTGAAAGTACTCACTCTTGGACAAAGTGAACTGCTAACGGAAGAGCAAGTCTGGCTAAAATGAAGCCCTGTGCGCTTTTCAATATTAGACACAGGGTGCTCAGTCAAAAAACACAAAGTTTAACTCTCTGCTGTTGGAGGTGTCTGGGGAAGTTTCGCCGAAGGTCGCGAGATGCTTATGTTAGACACGCAGCACCCGGGGTCTCGTGTCATCTTTAAAAACACTCAGGCAGCAGGGAGTTAATGACATTTTAGCTGCATATGTTCAAGTTTATTTAAAAAAATATGCAAGTCACTTTGGTTGACAGTGTCTTGTACACAGTTTTGAAAGAATCAGGGCAAACTTTAACAGAGTCAGTTTTATTTGAAAATATTTTCTGGGAATGTATCAGTGTTTATTTTGAGACTGACAATTCGGGTGAAAATCAGGATAAAAACAAAAAAACAACAATTTGGTTGAAATCAAATTGTTTGTTTTCATCTATTTAGAATTCTTTCCAAAAAATCTTGGTTCAGGAGGAGGCTTTTTAATTTATTTTATTCAGTGTATTTGCTGTTCTATTCAAGCACCATCTGTCTTACAGGTAGCTAACTTTGTGGTAGCTCCTAAGTCAGCTGGGCGAGGCCCCCAGGGCTCCTGGAAGGACCACAGTAAATTAGGTGACACCTCCAAGGCCTCACATGGCCGCCTGCAGCAGCTCTGCCTTGCGGACAGGCCTCCCCAGCAGGGAGTGTTGGTCCCTAGAGCTGCCACTTTTCTAGAGCCTCCCTTCTCCCTTTGCTTCCAGTCGCAATGGGCCTTTCCTCCTTCATCATCTTCTGTGTCTCTGCGTCCCCTGCTTGTTTTCGGCTCTCTTCTATGAGTCCTTTGGTATAATGAGATAATGTCGATGATCTTGAATATAATCACATATGGCTGCTGGATCCATGCACAAGTTTAAATCAAATTAGAAAGTAAATTCACTGCCAAGAATGCTTAAAAGTCATAGGGCCAACTGATGAACCACTGACAAGTCAGTTTCCGACTCTGTTTTCTAAACTGTAAGTGATTCATATGAGGGGACTAAAAGGGAATCACTCCCCAGACTGAACACTGCAGACAGCACCAAACAGCCTACTTAGGATATGACGGCCATCAGAAA
The DNA here is from genome assembly GCF_001698545.2 of Rhinopithecus bieti. Classification (NCBI taxonomy): domain Eukaryota; kingdom Metazoa; phylum Chordata; class Mammalia; order Primates; family Cercopithecidae; genus Rhinopithecus; species Rhinopithecus bieti. The sequence continues at coordinate 174,052 of NW_016813202.1, forward strand.
ATGCAAGTCAGCTGAGACCGTATTCATTACCAAATAAGCACGCAGACACAGAAAATCAGCTTGATGGTTGAGACCATCCTCTAAGTGGACAGATAATTTCTGTTTTCCCCTCTCCCAGATGCCATCCTCCCCAAGACTCCTATTTCCTCACCAGCCGGCTCCAACCTTCCTAGCCAGATGTTAGAGCCCCCAGGCTCTAGGTTGCAGACCCCTGACCCTGCTCCAAGCTGTCAGGCCCTGCCCAAACTTCCCCAAGACCCACTGACCTCCCCCCGAATCCCCTCCCCCCAACCCCACACCCAGGTTTCAGCCTCCCCTAGCCAGGGCCTGCCTCTCAAGAAGAGGTGAGAGTGTGACTACCCAGTTTCAAACAAAAGACAGGCCAGAGTGTCTCTCTGGAGGCCCTGACCCTCTCGCAATACAGAGTGCGGGGAACTGCGTCTAGGCAAAGCTGGGCAAATGCTTCAATGTCTGTTCTCCACAAGGAGAAGAAAGAGCCATTTCATGACATTTAAAAGCCATTTTCTTGAAGCTGTTTCCCCAGGGTGAGGCAGGAGATCAATAATGCCATTATTTGTAGTCACCCAAAACTAAGAACAAGCCAAGAGGCCGGGCGCGGTGGCTCACGCCTGTAATGCCAGCACTTTGGGAGGCAAAGGTGGGCAGATCACCTGAGGTCAGGAGTTCGAGACCAGCCTGGCCAACATGGAGAAACCCAGTCTTTATTAAAAACACAAAATTAGCCCGGTGTGGTGGGCGCCTGTAATCCCAGCTACTTGAGAGGATGAGGCAGGAGAATTGCTTGAACCCAGGAGGCAGAGGTTGCAGTGAGCCAAGACCATGCCATTGCACTCCAGCCTGGGTGATAAGAAAAAAACTCATCTCAAAAGAAACACAGCCGGGCGCAGTGGCTCACACCTGTAATCCCAGCACTTTAGGAGGCTGAGGTGGGCGGATCATCTGAGGTCAGGAGTTCGAGACCAGTCTGGCCAACATGGTGAAACTCCGTTTCTACTAAAAATACCAAAAAATTAGCTGGGCATGGTGGTGGGTGCCTGTAAACCCAACTACTTGGGAGCCTGAGGCAGGAGAATCACTTGAACCTGGGAGGCAGAGGTTGTAGTGAGCAGAGATAGTACCACTGTACTCCAGTCCAGTCTAGGTGACAGAGCGAGACTCCGTCTCAAAAAACAAAACAAAACAAAGCACAAGCCAAGCCATGAGCCGAGAGCTGTAGCCAGTGGCCTGGGCCCTGCCCGCCGCAGACAGCCCCGGGGAGGGGAGCGGGAAGGATGGCAGGTCTCGTGGCCAAAAGCATCCGTGTGGCAACTACCACTACCAGGGTCTCCCTCTGCCAGCCATGTCGTTTTGAGTGGTTCAGAATTCAAGCAGAAAGAAGTTAGAATAATGAAGCCTGCTAACAGGCTAGACACTTGCTGTCGGAGGCCACAGGCCAGCCTGAGCCCCACCACCCGGGGCAGCGGGGCTCAGGACCCAGGACAGGGAGTGAAGGAAAGGGGTGGACTTTGCTTTGGAACCACTGCCCGACCCATTCTCTTCTGGGTATTAAATGGACAGAGATGTTTAGAGTTAGACATGCAAAATTAAGCTAAGCTTAACTCATCCAGGCTGAGAAAATGGAAGCCTTTAGTTAAACCATTTCTAACCCGGACATGAGGACAGCTCTAACCTCAGCTGCCCAAGATCTGGACCTGCAGGCCACTCCAGGAAAACAGAGAGGCTGGCTGAGCACTCCAGAGCCCTCAGGCGGCACCTCCTCCAAAATACCTGCTTGAACCTACAGCAGCCTCGCTCACAGCACGGCTCAGCAGAAGCCTAACTCACACGCTGATTCCATGACAAGAAGGCATTGCAGGGGCTGAAGCCCACTGACAGCCCCTACCTAGAGGCGAAGGCCAGGCTTAGCCAGAAAAAGCGGGCTCTGGGTTTAGATATTCCGCAGAGCGCTTGCAAACCTGGATCCCTGCCTCCTCTCTGACCACTAGTATTTGCAACTGAAAGCCAACATTCCCTCTACCAAATTTCTTTTGTCATGTTCATATTAAAATAACTCCAAGTGTAATATTTGAATCTGAAAGGCCGCTTTAGAGATGAGCCAGATGGGCCAGTATCAGATAGCACAGGATGGGCAAAGCATTGCTGCTGCTTCAGGCAAAAGAAGAAAGACCTGCTAGTTTTTCTGAGGATTTTTTGAGGTTCGGGGTTTTTTTAATGCATTTTGTGAAAATTCTGCAACTCACTTGGCAATAACCAGATTTGTAAAGCCCTGGAAGAGGCTTCTAAGCACGGGTGATCCATGTTAAGATCTGAGTGTGCTGTAAAGCAGGCAGATGGGGAGTTAAAAGGCAAAGCCCACGTTCTCCTGACCTAGCCCAGAGCCCAAAGGAGGCTGCCGCGCGCTTCAGCGTCCACGGAAGACTCCCCACACCTGAGGCCTGACAGAGTTCTCGGCTTTAGAGGCCAAAGATTCATGCATGCCAGGAGTCACGGTCCCTCCCTCCTACGTGACAAGAGCCTAGTCACCTGCCAGGAGACCTAGTGGCCCCAGTGGCCCTGACCTTTGGCTGGCCAGGCCTCAAGCAGGTGCCGCTGGGGCTCTCCCTGAGGACCTGCCCACAGGGCTGGGTTCTGAGCTGGGTCTGGTGGAGGATGAGGGGGTCATCCTGAAAGCAGAGGACAGGGGAGTGCCGCTTGTCCTACGGCTGCGGCTGCTGCTCTGCAGGCCTCTGCCTTCCCTGAACCTCTCCCAGGACACTGTGAAGATGAGGGAGAAAGGAAACACCCTCACATGTCCAGCCTGTGTGCCCCAGGGCCTGTGGGGCATCCCGCCTGCACTCAGCACACCCAGTAGCCCGTGAAGCCAGGCGTGCACCATGCCCACTGTGCAGAGGAGAAACTGAGGCTGGAAAAAGGCTTAAGTTACTTGTCCGAAGCGGGGGTGGGGGCTTCAGCACAGTGACACAGACTGGAATAATTCTCTGTTCTTTCCAGCTCCAAACACTTCGAAGGTTTTCAAAATGTAGTGTCCTCCAGAATCACCCCACCAGCTTGGCGAAATTCAGGTTCCAGGACCCTGCCGTGGAGCGCGCCAGGTGAGGCCTCGCCTCCTCGCTTAGCAGTGGCAGTGCGACTGTGGCCAGGACTTTGAGCAGCCTGCTCCGCCACGGTCCGGTGAGCAGTCTCAGAAGCATGGGGACAGCAGAGGCGTTTCCACCTCCAGGCCTTAGCTCCCTGGCGCCTGGCTGTGCTCATTTACTGCCTGTGAACACGTTTTGCAGAGGGATTTTGGGCTGAGTGGGAAAAGTCAGTACTTACAGGTTCCTTGAGCACAGGGTCATTTTGTAAGAAGAACGAGACTCCTCTTCGTTTCCATTTCCAGATGCATTTTTCCTATTCATCACTCCAAGCGCGTACTGCCTGAAGTCCCCAGGGCGCTCACAGAGCACCCGGGTGCAATCCTAATGAAAGGCGGAGGCCTTGGTCAGCCCCCGGACCACCTCATTATCCTAACAAACTGCTTGATGGGGCAAAATGCACAGCCTCTCTAACAGGCAGAGAAGCGATTTAGAAAACAAGAGGTTTCATACTGCGTTCCAAACTCACCGGACACTTTCCTTCCTCCCTTTTCCCTGCTGGTGGCCCTGGATCTCACCTGAATGGGGAAAGCCCGGGCTGTGGAGTCAGGCTTAGGTTCCATTTGTGGTGTCCCTACCTCCCAGCTGTAATGCTTGTCTGGGCCTTGGTTTCCCTATCTAAAACATGGAGACAATGATGTCAGCACCGCCTGCTTGTTCCAGGGTAAAGGGGATTAATGCATGCTGTGTAACACTGCTGGGTGCTCTGCAAGCACTCCAGATAGTAGCCCAGTAATCAGCTAATTTAGGACAAGATGCCTGCATTCCATTCAAGACGACTTTGCTAATTGAGAACACCTCTTTCCTCAACCAATTCAAACCATACACGACCTTCAGAGGCAGCTCAAGGCCACCCTCCTCCAAAAAACCTGTTTTGCCGCCCACGGTCGTCCTCCCACTTCTCCCTGCTCTCGCACCCTCCGCGGCCTGCACGGCGCAGCTTGGCACTTGGTGTGGTTCGTTCATTCGCGGGCCTGGGTCTGTTCACCTGCACGGACTTTAACCCCCTCACCAGGACGGGCGCATGGCTCCGCTTCTCTGGGTCCTGCACCGCCCAGCACAGTCGTCAGGACCTCCCTCCCAGCTTACTGCTAACCGATGTGATCCGTGGGAAAGCCGGCCTGTTGAGCTGCATAAAAGACCCACCGGAAGACTCCCGCGTGTTCTTGGGTGGGCTGAGCCCGCCCACGGACTCCCACCTGCGCCGTGTTCTGCACAGTACCTGGCTCCGCAGCCGGTCCACCTCTTCCGACAGGCTCTGCCTCTCCAGGAGAAGCTGGTTCTGCTTGTTGAGGAGCTGCACCAGCTGCTGGGCTGTGGCCTGGCTGTGCTTATCCAGCTGCCTTAGCCTGAAGAAAAATCCACCGCAGAATTAAAGAGGGATAACGTCAGCCTTTCAACAGGCCCAGGGGCTGTGTGTATCTGAGGGAAGCCCCTGCTAGGGAACCAGAAGCAGGACGCCTAAGTGACCCTGAGGTGCCAGGCTCTGGCTAGCAGTGGGCCCTTGGTACGCACTGTGTGAAGGTAACATTCTAGCAAATGTGCGTGGGAACTGGGAGCCATCTCAGTACGCTATCAATTAGAAAACACGCAGATAAGTGGGGTAAGTGGAAGAAAAAAGGAAACTTTGAACTAACAAGTAGAGGTCAAAGATGAGGGGCCTAAATGCCGCCATTGTTCAGCTGGAAAGGTCTCTGGCAGGCTGAGCACACGGCCGCCCCGGCTGGGGAAGTGGGTGAGGGCCGTGGAAACACTGAAGTAAGGGTTTTCCATTATTAATCACTCAGTCAATCACGAGCTCCGGCATCGCTGACCAGATGTCTTTAAAGATCCTAAATTTGTCATTCTGCTGATGGGCGCTCCTCTCCAGACTTGCTAATTGACTCGGACCATTATCCTCATCTGTCCACAGTCGGCTTCCTACAGCCAGCAGCACACTCACTCATGGAACTGTTGGCTTTGGATTAAATTTGGAATTGAACGACTACCCAGAAGTGTTCTGGAGAGAAGCGACATGTGTGGCCTGCCTCACGTCCTCACCCGTCAAAAGCACCAGCAGGCACGTTAACTCGGATTCTCACAAGGAAAAGGCCATTAAAGCTCAAGGTGCCTTTCAAACTCCAGGCTACTGAGCCGAAGACCTGTGGGCGGTTCTGCGGACACCGGCCTCTGGCTGCCCTCAGTTCGAGTTCTCCTGGGGCTCCGAGCACTACTAAGCACTGACACGGCCACACGTTCGGGCCCTGGGGTTGGGATAGGTTCCTTCACAGAAAAGGCCGCACATGTGGGCACAGGAACCACTGCCCTCTGGGAAACCCGGCGATGGTCCGGACCTTCCTCCCGCGCTGCGCGGCCCACGCCCTCCCATTTCCCCACGGCTACTCCGGCCCTGCCCCACCGCCCTTCTCAGCCTCCGCTGGGTTGGGCTGGAGGATTTGGTCAAGGGGCCCGAGCCCCAGCCCTGGCCCTTCCCCAGAACGCACCGTGACTCCCTGTTTTCAGCCATACCCAGCGTTGTCCGGGTCTGTGGGGCGCCCTACCTGTGCCGGGGCAGGCGAGGGCCGCAGCCTAGGCCCCAGCCCGGGCAGAGCCGGCACTGCGCATGCTCCCAGGAAGCCCCGCCCCCGGACTGGGCGCCTCCGAGTGGCCACGCCCACAATTCGCACCACCACCGCCCCTCCCTACCCCGCCAAGGGCCTCCCGCTGCCCGCAGGTTCTGGGGAAAGTGTAAGGACTCAGGGACGCCCTGGGCCCTCTTTCAAGCCCGGGCAACAGCCTGGCCCTGCCCTGCCTCCAGGATCAGGCTGGCCTCAACAGAACAGCAAAGATCTTCCATCCAAGTAGGAGTGTTTCCCTGTGTGTGACATATATACATGGTCATGCTCCAACACCCTACCCGATCCTACCCCATCCTACCCCATCCTACCCCATCCTACCCCATCC
>NW_016813202.1:180649-226668 GCF_001698545.2 Rhinopithecus bieti
ATCCCATCCCACCCCATCCCATCATCCCATCCCACCCCATCCCACCCCATCCTACCCCATCCTTCCCTCTGATCTTGGAGGAAAAGTAGGTTTCCTTCTGGCGATACCTAAGGCCATAGCTGCTTTGGGACGCCTCATCCGCCCCTACCCGTCCCCATCACGCTGGGGCTGAGGCAGCCTTTCCTGGGAGCTACTCTCAAAGCCACCGCGCTGGGGCAGATCACAGAAGCTCTCCTGCACGGCCCCGGGAGCCCGGGCTGTCCTTAGCAGCCAGTGGCCGGGAGAGAGGAGGACGTCCCAGGCCAGTGGGCTGGGGCACCTGCCTAGGCCGACCCTCTGACACAGGCAGGCGGCCACGATTCATCGGAGTACCTGCCCTGCTGTAGGGCCCAGGAGTGGCTCCCGTTGAAGAGACAGAGATGGTAACAGCTCTTTTCCTTGAGAAGCAGACAATCCGATGCTTCTGTATTTAAATCAGCAGGTGAAAAGCATCATTAGGCCTTGAGCTCTAGAACCCTAAGGTGGCTTTTCCCCTCCGATGAAGGCCTACCTGTGGAGAGAGCCACTGGCTAAGAGCAACTGAGGTAGTAGCCCCGTGGCTTCCTGCTTGCTTGAAAATAATGGAACAGAAACGTGACAAATGACACCACGACATGACTGCATAGCAAGAAGATGCCACGAGCAGCCATTGTCCATGTGGTCCCTTGCCCTGTGCTAGGATCAAATGGGATGATGGTCCTTTGGACCAATGGGTTCAGTATGTGGTTTTGAACTCCTGAAAAGGGATGGCAGCCCATCCAGGGCAATGGGCAGGGCCAAAGCCGCTCTCACAGCATAAACGCCGGGCATGGCAGGCCACCCTGGCTCCACCTTCAGCGATGGTGGCTCTAGGCCAGTTCCGGCCTAGACCTTCCTCCTATGGAGCCCTCAGAACCTGGAGGAGGCTTAGTCCAGAGTGCTTTGCAACCTGGGGCCCTGGGAAAGCTATAGAGATTACTGGGGTGGGGAGGAGGAAGGAGGCACCACCCAGACCCGCTGAATCAAGTGCCTGGGTGTGAGCCCCGCAGGACAGCAGGGGACCAGCTGACCAGGTTTCCACAGAAGCACCCCTGCTGTGAGGAGTGAGATCCCTGAGGAGGGGCAGCCCTCCCTTCACAGCGAAGAGCTGAGGATGGATTCCCATTGACTCAATTTTTAAACCAACTTGAAGACTCCCTATATTACAAATATTGGGAAAAGAGATTTTTTTTCTTTTCTTTTCTTTTTTTTTTTGGAGACAGAGTTGTGCTCTTGTTGCCCAGGCTGGAGTACAATGGTGCGATCTTGGCTCACTGCAACCTCCTCCTGGGTTCAAGCAATTCCCCTGTCTCAGTGTCCCCAGTAGCTGAGACTACAGAAATCCACCACCATGCTCAGCTAATTTTGTATTTTTAGTAGAGATGGGATTTCTTCATGTTGGTCAGGCTGGTCTTGAACTCCCCCGCCTCGGCCTCCCAAAGTACAGGCGTGAGCCACCGAACCCAGCCTGAGACTTTTTTTTTTTTTTTAATGGAGTCTCACTGTCACTCAGGCTGGGGTACAGTGGCTCGATCTTGGCTTACTGCAACCTATGCGGCCCTGGTTCAAGTGATTCTCCTGCCTTAGTCTCCCAAATAGCTGGGATTATAGGCTCCTGCCACCGTGCCCAGCTAATTTTTATATTTTAGTAGAGACGGGGGTTTCACCATCTTGGCCAGGCTGGTCTTGAACTCCTGACCTCATGCTCCACCCACCTCTCCTCCCTAAGTGCTGGGATTAAAGGTGTGAGCCACCGCAGCAGGGGAGATTTTTTTAAAGTTATTTATTTTTGGAAGAGCCTCCAACCCTGCACAAACCAGCCTACCCCTCTGTTAACGGATGTTTCACTGCCATCATTCAGAAGAGATTTCTCGGGGTGTCCTAGACACATAAGCTCTCTTTTCTTTTTCATGGTGGTTACTGCTCTCTCATATGCGTGGTCCTGAGTTCACCTCTTCATCCACCCACAGTTTCAAATAGCACCTCTGATGACTGCTAACACCTACTGAGTCACTGCGCCACAATTACCTATGTAAATTTAATTGATTAATCAATAAACTACCTATTAAATTCAATAATTATCTTAATTAAAAGTTCACTACAGTCCTGGGAGGTACATGCTAGTATCATCCCCATTTTACAGATGAGAAAACAAGCTGAGATGTTGATTAACTTGCACAAAGTCACACAAGTAATCGGTAGAGCCTGGAGTCAAATCCAGCCAGTGCCCAGGTGTCCTTAACCATTGTTAATGGTGGTTAACTCACTTAATTCACTAAATGAACCAACCCTTGGTAAACACCTTGTTTTTTTTTTTTGTTTGTTTTTTTGTTTTTTTTTTCTTTTGAGATAGAGTCTCGCTCTGTCACCCAGGCTGGAGTACAGTGGCATAATTTTGGCTCACTGCAACCTCTGCCTCCCGGGTTCGAGCAATTCTCCTGCCTCAGTCTCCCAAGTAGCTGGGACAACAGGTGCATGCCACCACACCCGTCTAATTTTTGTATTTTTTGTAGGGGCGGGGTTTCACTATGTTGGCCAGGCTGGTCTCGAACTCCTGACCTCATGATCCGCCCACTTCAGCCTCCCAAAGTGCTGGGATGGCAGGCATGAGCCACCGCACCCAGCCAACACCTCTTAAGGGTCAAGTACTAATTTAGGTCCTGGGAGTCCATCAAGAATGACAAACGCTCCCGGCTCTCGGACGGTTCCTGGCCAATGGAGGAGACTCACTTGTAAAGAAACATGCTCAACTGAAACAGGACACTGAGGCATGAAGAGAAATGGCCAATATTACAGATGAGAAGCCTGGGAGGGCTTGCGCCTGCTTAGACGTGGCTCATCATCATCATATGCTGAGCACTTACTATGTCGGGCACTGGACTTACTGTTTAGCACTCACAATTCCATGAGGCAGGAACTAATTATTATGCCACTTTAAGGATGAGGAAACTGAGGCACAGGCGACATGAATTATTCATTCAAAGTCACTCAGCGGGCAAGCTGGGATGGGAAAGGATGAGTGGGTGCTGTTCTGGCCAGGGCCAGGGGCCGGCAGTGCAAAGGCCACTGCCTGTCTGGGAACTGCAAGCTGTGCAGTGTGGCTGGACCAGAGGCTGCAGGCTGCTCAGAGGGAGGTGATGCTGGACTCTGTAGCCAAAAAAACAAGTATGGACTTCGTCCTGCAGGCAATGGCAGTGCCATTTACCAGACAGAGGATGGCAGGAGGGACCGGCCTGGAGTAGAAGAGACGTTCTGGGGTCAGGGCGAGTCCCAGGTACCTGTGGAACATGCTCCCACCAGGCAGTTATGCAGCTTGGGGCTTAGGAAGGGCCGAGCTGGAGCTCTAGCTGAGCGGGCCAAACCTGCTGGGAGGCGAGGCCATGAACGTGGGGGCAAGATTTGCCTGGGAAGGGTTGGCAGAGATTGTCAGTGTGGGGAGTTTGTTAAAAACGCAGATATCCGGCCCGCAAGACCCCCTGGCTGAGAAGCTCTTCTGCAGTGAGAGGGAAGGGCTCGCCCCAGGATAGGGGTTTAGGAACCACCGCATTCAAGGGCTGGCAGCGGACAGGAATCTGGCAAGACACTGAGAGTGGGATCCTGGAGGGAGGAGAACCGGGAGATGGAGGTCCAGGGAGGAGAGGGGTCAGGGCGGAGTCGCCAGTTTGTGGGAAATGCCACCTGGTGGCGAAGCGCCCTGCAGAGGCTCCTGGCTGGGGCAGAAGCCAGATTTCAGGGGCTGGAAGAGAGAGGCTCTTCTGGTGAGGGGCTGGGCTGGCGGGGAGGTCGCAAGATGGGGTGCGGAGGGTGGGAGCCGCTGGGGAGGAGGCCCTGGAGGAGAGAGGGGCGATCTTCACGGCAGAGGACGGCGGACTTCCCGAGGAAGGAGGGTGCCTTAGGCAGAAGATTGAGACCCTCCCCCGAGGCAAGAGTGGAGGCAGGAGCAGGGGCGGGTCGAGGAGGGCGCTGGTGCTCAGCAGCCTCCAGGATCCCCCACTTGGCAGGCACCACTGTTCGCTGAGAAAGGGGACGAGGCAGCGGGGAAGCTGCTGCGGGGACCAGGGCGCCGGTGGGAGGCAGGGACAGCCGCCCAGCTCAGGGGGCGCGCTCTGAGGAAGACCCGGGCACCTGCCGCCGCCTCCCCCGGCTCCGCAGCCGCCGCCCCGTGCCCTCCACCTGCGACCTTCACCCCCATCACCATGGCCACGGGCCTGGAAACCTCTTTCAGCGTTCCAGTCTCAGAGCAACTGTCGTTCTGAGAGTGCAATTTCTTGTTCTGTCTTGGTTTTAGCCTTTTCTTCCAGGAGGCATTAAGTCATGAACAAGGCGAGGCGGTTTTGCCATCATGGGGTCTGCGGAGTCTGTTTAGGCTCAGCCCCCGCTGCCAGAAGCGCCCCACGGCCTGCGAACCACACACACCCTCCATGCAGCAGGAAACACAGAATCGCCAAATTTCAGAGCTCAACCCCTAATTCAGACCCTTCTTTTCCCCCGCCTTTATCTCATCTTTGCAGCAGGCAGGGATTGCATCCAGGACCCCCAGGATGTGGCTGGTATCTTCACTGTGCTGTCATGGAGCCCTGGGAGCTGTGGCCAGGCCCCGCCAGGGGCAGGAAGCCAGTCCTCCTTCCAGGAAGCCCCTGTGCTCCCCTGGCCCTTACAACACAGGGTAGGGCCTGCAGGTCCATGAGGAAGGACACTTGAGGGAGCCCGCACCCAAGCTGGTGTGGCCGTCTCAGGCACAGGGTCCATGTCCTTCAGGATCTGCAGATGTACAACTGCCATCCCTGCCTGGGCAGGACTGGGGACCCTGGTGGAGAAAAGCAGCTGCCCCATGCAGGGGTAGAATGGGCATCACGGGCTCCCCTTCCACACAAGGGCATGGCCAGGAATTTCCGGCGTGTCAGGGGCAGCAGTTACCATGGGAACAAACGCGCCCAGGTTTCTAAAGGCAGATGCTGATGAAATCACAGGGGACTCATAAGTGTGCTGGGCCCAGACAGATCTCCATTGGTCCAACAGCGATCCTCTGAGCCACACCCTGCAAGCATGATCAGAACTAGCATTTAAAAAAATATGCAAGGCTTCAAGATAAGATGGAGCAAGTGGTGAAATACAAAACAACTTTATAGAGCTGAGTGGGCTGGGGAAAATATCTTATGCAAAACAGAAGCAGTGCAAGCTGCCAGCTCTGGTCCTATGCTTCAGACACTCATTTGCTATGAATACTGTGAAAGCAAGTGAATACATATATTTAAATTTTTTTATGTTGTATGTGATACATACAAAATATATGCAATGTATAAATAAGTTATGAGGTATAATAACCAAATGAACACTTGGGAACCTAGCACCAGCCCCACAGGGCCACTACCAATGGATTTCTTCTCCAGGCCAGCCCCTTCCTTCCCCAGAGGGGGCCCGTATCCTCATGCGTATATGTTTTCAATGAGAGTTTTTTGCTTCACTGGACAATTCCCCCTGGGAGCTACCTACAGACTACAGTGGAAGGTTTTAGTTGTTGTTGTTTTGGGTGTTGTTTTGGTTTGGTTTTGGTGGTAATGGTAAAATCTTTCGTTCTGAAATGTTTTCAGACCAGAGCCTCCTCCCTGTGGTCACTCTGACTACAGCAAACATTGCCCTTTCTCTTAGGTAAGTGTTCTCAAAGTGCTTAGACTATTTCCCTGGGAGTGGCCTCCTCCTCATGGAAATGAAGAACATTTTTCAAACAACATATGGATTTCAAAGTTGCAAATACACGAACTGTAAAATATGCACTCACTTTTCTACTCCTCCCAGCGGCCTCCTCTAATGTTTACTGGGCATCTACTAAATGCCCACATTGTAAACATTTTACGTTCCTTAACTAATTTAATCCTCATAACAATACTACGCATTAATTTATCATCTGCATTTTATGCATGAGAGAAGCAAGGTGCAGAGAAGCGATCATTTGCCCAAGCGCACACAAGGTAAGGCAGAGCCAGGATTACCTAAGCCACCAAGGCCACAGAGCACGGCCCACAGTGTGACTCATCACTCTCCTTCTTAGACTCTGTCCTGGTCTCTCACTCCCCTTTGGTCCCATCGTCTCAGGCACCTCTTCCTCCTCCATCAGACCTTCAAATGCTGGTGTGACCCAGGGCTGGGCTCAGCACTCTCCTGACTGGAAACGTTCTGCCTGCATGATTTTTAAAATCTACACCCATGACTCCAAGTGGAGAGGCCAAGGATCCTGAGCACTTGATCTCAGCCTCGGGCCTCTCCCCTGCATTTCCAAGCCCACTTCAAACTCGCCACCTGACACAGTGGAGTCATCTCTCAATGCTCCTCTCTCTGTGACCCTCTCATGTGGGTGGGACCACCCCTAGTCACCATCCCCACGGCTCAGTCTCCTGGTTTCATAGATGAGCCCTTTAGGCCTTCTGAACCTCTCCCATCTCATCCCATCCCACCCCACCCATCCATCCATCCTATCCATCCATCCATCCATCCCACCCATCCATCCATCCTCCATCCATCCATCCCACTTATCCATCCATCCCACCCATCCATCCATCCCACTCATCTATCCATCCCACTCATCCATCCAACCCACTCATCCATTCATCCATCCCACCGATCCATCCATCCCACCCATCCACCCATCCCCCATTCATCCATCCCACTCATCCATCCATCCCACTCATCCATCCATCCCACCGATCCATCCATCCCACCGATCCATCCATCCCACTAATCCATCCATCTCGCCCATCCATCTGTCCCACCCATCCATCCATCCCACCCATCCATTCATCCCACCCATCCACCCATCCATCCCATCCATCCACCCATCCCACTCATCCATCCATCCCACCGATCCATCCATCCCACCGATCCATCCATCTCGTCCATCCATCCATCCCGCCCATCCATCCATCCCACCCACCCATCCATCCCACCCATCCACCCATCCATCCCATCCATCCACCCTTCCCACCCATCCACCCATCCCACCTATCCATCCACACATGCCATCCATCCACCCATCCCACTCATCCATCCATCCATCCACCCATCCCACCCATCTATCCATCCATCCATCCATCCATCCCACCGATCCATCCATCCCACCAATCCATCCGTCCCTCCCATCCATCCACCCATCCCACCCATCCATCCATCCATCCACCCATCCCATCCATCTATCCATCCATCCATCCATCCATCCCACCGATCCATCCATCCCACCAATCCATCCGTCCCGCCCATCCATCCGTCCCGCCCATCCATCCATCCATCCCACCCATCCATCCATCCCACCCATCCACCCATCCATCCCATCCATCCACCCATCCCACCCATCCATCCATCCCACCGATCCATCCATCCCACCGATCCATCCATCTCGTCCATCCATCCATCCCGCCCATCCATCCATCCCACCCACCCATCCATCCCACCCATCCACCCATCCATCCCATCCATCCACCCTTCCCACCCATCCACCCATCCCACCTATCCATCCACACATGCCATCCATCCACCCATCCCACTCATCCATCCATCCATCCACCCATCCCACCCATCTATCCATCCATCCATCCATCCATCCCACCGATCCATCCATCCCACCAATCCATCCGTCCCGCCCATCCATCCGTCCCGCCCATCCATCCATCCATCCCACCCATCCATCCATCCCCTTCCCATCCATCCACCCATCCCACCTATCCATCCACACATCCATCCCATCCACCCATCCATCCATCCATCCATCCATCCATCCATCCATCCCACCCATCCATTCCATGACCTTCACTCTTGAAGTCCAGCTGCCAGCACTTCACATCCAGGTTCCTGCACAGCCTTCTCATAGAGTTGTGTGCTTCCACACAGCCCACTGTAATCCATACTCCCCACAACAGCTAGACTAGAAGGATCTCTCTAAACAAAAGTCCAGTCTGCCTCTCTGCTTGATGATTACCTGTAGCTCTAATCCTAATCCTATGAGTGCTAAACTTGGAAATGGGGGACATGGGTTCAAAACCCTATCACAAGCTAACTATTTTACCTTAAGCCCAAAACTGAATGTCTCTCTCAACCTCAGGTTCTCCATTTGTAAAATTAAGAATATAAGATCTCCAGACCTTCTAAACCATCAGCTCTGAGGGTGGGGCCCAGCAGCATGTGTTTTAGTAAGGCCCCCTGAATGACTCTGATGAATACTTAAGTATGAGAACTACTGGTACATTCTAATTCACAGTATTAATCACACATACATAATGAGTTCTTCTGGAGAATAATCTTTGTGTGGCTTCAATTTTCATCATCAAAACAACCGTCTACATGAAAACTCTCCTAGTCTGCTCCTAAAATACTCTGGCGTCAGTCATGAGAACTGAAGTAAATCCTGTGATCACTTTGAATCTCAGTTTCCTCACATGTGAAATGAGAGGAGAAAACTAGAAGTGAGGTCAGCAAACTTCAGACTACAGGCCACTGCCTGTTTCTGTATGATCTGCCAATTGAGAGTGATTTTACATTTTAAAATGATTTTTTAAAATCAAAAGGAGTATAATATGTGAACACTGCATGAAATTCAACTTACAGTGCCCCTAAATAAACTTTCATTGAAACTCAGCCATGCCCATTCATTCACGTTTTGTCTATGGCTGCTTTTGCACCATAACGGCCGGGTAGCTGCGACAGAGACCATATGGCCATGGAGCCCACAATATTTATTACCTGACCTTTTAAAGTTTGCCAGCCTCGGGGCTAGAAGATGACTACATTCTCTTCCAGCTCCATATTTCTACAATCCTATTACTTTACAGATTTTACTGTGTTCCTATCTTCAAATATCGCTAGCTATTTACATAGCAATACACCTAGTCAGCAAGCTGAAGTTTTGAAAACGCAATTACTGCTCTAGGTCATTAATTCTAGTGAATAAACCATGTTAATGTAAAGTTGTATTACTTCGTTCTAACACTTAACCATTGCTGCGGCATTTTACATAATTCCATCTCATGAACGAGGTCCTATCAGCGAGAACAAGCAGTGTGCTGAGGCTTCCGGAATACGCTCTAGCCCATTATTCTCGCTCAGAACATTAAGGCACTATTTATTTTATTTTATTTTATTTTATTTTATTTTATTTTATTTTATTTTAAGACAGTCTCACTCTGTGGCCAGGCTGGAGTGCAGTGGCACAATCTCGGCTCACTGCAACCTCTGCCTCCCGGGTTCAAATAAATGATTCTCCTGCTTCAGCCTCCCAAGTAGCTGGGACTACAGGCGCACGCCACCATGCCCGCCCAGCTAA
This sequence comes from Rhinopithecus bieti, assembly GCF_001698545.2. Taxonomy (NCBI): domain Eukaryota; kingdom Metazoa; phylum Chordata; class Mammalia; order Primates; family Cercopithecidae; genus Rhinopithecus; species Rhinopithecus bieti. Next base: position 190,014 of record NW_016813202.1, read on the forward strand.
TATTTTTTTTTTTTTTTTTTTTTTTTTTTTTTGTATTTTTAGTAGACATGGGGTTTCACCACGTTGGCCAGGATGGTCTTGATCTCTTAACTTCGTGATCCGCCCACCTCAGCCTCCCAAAGTGCTGGGATTACAGGCGTGACATTAAGGCACTTTTAGTGGCTGGTTTACTGTTTAAATTTCCTTTGCCTAAATCTACCCTATTTGATAATGGTTTCAATAGAGGAATTCTTCCTGAGGATCGTGCTGTACAGGACGGGGTAACCACCTTCAATGAAGAGCACGTATGTCCTGTACTGCCCCTTTCCTGGTTCATTCTCTCAGATTCCTAATTAGCCTTGGTTGCCTGCAGAGGAAGAACAGGGGGCTCCTTGGGGATGCCCCCAAGTGATGGGGGAGATCAAATTCTGCTCTTCTCATCAAAGGAATCATATCATGTTAGGGCTGAGAGGCGCCTTAGAGAACACTCAGTTCAGCCCATTATGGTGAAACCAAGAGAGTAGAAGTGACTTGCCCGAGGTCAGGCAGCCTGTCTGTAGTAAATCTGGCGCTAGAGCCCACATCTGTTGACTCCAAATCCAGTAAGCTTTGCAGCATCTCAAAATCCTTTTTTGAAAGGCCCGACGTTCTTCTATTCCATGTTAAACATAAGAATTTAAGGGAAGGACCCTGAGAGAGAGAACACGCGGGGCAATCTTCCGGGCAGCAGCTCACACCAGCTCCTTTTCCGAGGCCTGGGGGCCAGAGAAGAGAGAAATCCCTAGGCCAGGTCTTCTCCAATGAGCTCAGTGAGGAGAACCAGATTTGATTTTAATTCTTCTAAAATTTCCAATCTATTGCAGTCTAACGGTTTTGTGGAGTACAAGAAAAAGGAAGAAGCAGTGTTTGATTGCTTTGAAAATTTCTGACGCAATTTCAGTTCTTGCCTCATCCCAGACCAGTAACAGTTTGAGGACCGTACTCTGGAAACCACACTTTAAGACACAATTGATCTCATCCACAGACTGGTGTTGGCACGAAGGATGCAAAAAAGGCCAGAAGCTTGGAAGGCCATGTTGGGAAGCCCACAGTGCCACAGAGCCCCCCAGTGAATACCCAGTGAATAGGCCCATGGCCAAGGGGACACTTTCAGCTCTTCAAGCTCCAGCACTGCTGCCTCTGACAGGACCCTAAAGCCTCTGACAATGTCACCGAAGCTCATCAAAGACCAACTTCTTCAAACAGTGCTTCTACCAAAAAGGAGGCAGAGTTTCATCTTAGGTCAGTTAGATCTGTTGTATCACTACCTTGTAAACTTCTTAAAATACGAGTGCTATCTAACCAAGGCTGAGTTTGTAACACCTTTGGAAGACTGGGCATGAATAAAGGATCCTGACACCATGAAACAAGAGTGACAGCAGCTGACACGTTATGAATCTTAGACTTTGAAGAACCTAGAAGACCATCTGCCTGAAGCAAGAGTTACCTTAATCAGCTTTGTCTCAAGCAAGAACAGAGTCATGGTGAGGATAGCCCCACTGTGCAAAGGAGATGGGACAGAGGAATGGAAATTGTTGAAAATCAGAATCTTTGCAGAGTAGTATCTATGCTGCATGTGGCTCAAGGCCATAAAGAAGCACCAGCAGGAAAACCCACACCGCCATGCACACCATACCCTACCTCACCCTAAAGTCATCCTTAAAAACTGGTTTATTTGGAAATAATGTCAAACTTATAAAAAGTTGTAAGAATATTAGAGAATACCAACATACCCTTTATCCAAATTCACCTATTGTAATAGTTTCGCCCCATCTGATTTATTACGCTCTCCCTTCTCTCCGTGTGTGTGTGTGTGTGTGTGTGTGTGTGTGTACAGAACCAGTTGACAGTAAGCTGCATGCACCATTGCCCTTTTATCTTATATGCTACAGTGTGTATTTACTAAGGATAAAGGTATTCTCTTATAGAACCACAGTATATTAACAACTGCGGTCAATTTTATATTGATCTAATAGCTTCATCTAACCTACTGAATTGGATTCTAATCTTGCTGACTGGCCCAATAATGTTCCTTTCTTCCCACTCCAGAAAAGATCCTTCATACTCAGTTGGCATGTCTCTATTTAGACTTCTTTAACCCAGAGTGATTACAGGCCGGTTTTATTTTGTTGAATGCTATTTGCAATTAAATTACCAATAGTCTTAATGGAAGACATGGAACTATCAGACGCATGGAGGTCCTGTTCAATTGCCATCTCGGGTTTGCGGGGCACACTGCTGTGTTTTCAGGAAGTTTCTGTTTGAATGGGGTCTTCCTGGTGCTCCCAGAGACTAAAACCCTCCTGTTGTGGTCCCAGAGTATATCACGTTCCACCCTGTGGTGAGGTCTTCCTCAATTTCCTTCATATTTGACCATTTTTGGGATAGTCAAACCAGCCACAGAGGTGTGATGGAATAAGATTGGGCCCACGGCAGCTAAGTAACCAGATTCAATCACTACAGCTCACTTACTGGCAGACATCTTAATTAGGTTTTAATGCAAGTAATTTGATAACAACTCCTGGCCATCCACTACAGAACTGTCAATGCTGAAAGCTTTTTATTTAGCTCCTCTTCTGTCTAAACCAAGGCAGCCTCCCTGCTGACCCTTGTCAAAGAACCCCATCTGCTGGTTGCCACGGTAACTGAAGGCGACCAATTGAGCTGAACAGTGACTCAGAAATAAAATCTGCAGCCAAAGGAATTCTGCAAAGAGCAATAAATCATTTAGTAAAAGGGGGTCCTCCACACAGTGATGAGTGTTGGGATAATATGATGGCATAACTCTTCCAGCTAGAAGGTCCATGACAGATCAGAGTGATTAGGCCTGCTGGAGGGCTCATTTCGTTTCTAGTGGGCTCCAGCAGCAGACGAGATGGAGCCTGCCCAGTTGTGTGCCACTGTGGGGGAGAAGGAATACGCGGAGTCAATTTTTAATATTTGGGCTGCAAAATTTTCTTTTGGAGGAGTGGCAAGAGAACCAGTATAGGCTTCCAACACTCCTTCCCCTATTTTTCAAAAGTAGCACACATTCACAGAATGCCCCATTTTAGCCCAAAAAGCACCTTGAGCCTTGAGGAAGGTGACAAACAACAAATAACAAGATTGGAATATGCCAGTTTAGCACCATCTCTCTGTCATCAATCAACTTTTAGGTGTTCCAACCAGAAACCCTCTATGTGCACAAGCCTTGCGTCCTCGCGAAAGCAGGGGAGAGCCTGGGATTCAACTCAGAGGCCCCAGAGATCTCCGAGGACGGTCTGATAGAGGGCAAGAGCTTTGCCTCTCCCCAGGACTGGGTTAGTGTTGCTTATGGAGTCCCACACACATCCTTCCCACATTAAGATTTCCTGAGGAAGAGCCGCCAGAAGGAAGCAGGAGCAGGGGCCTTCTTAGGGTCTGCTCCCGGTGACAGTACGCAGTGGCCCCTCACCCCTCACAGCACAGGCCATGGGTCCCAGTCACAGCCCCCACTCCTGGTGAGCGCCTGCTGGGTAGACTAGGAAACCCCTGCAGGCAACAGAAAGACCCCACACCCAGACATGCTAAATCATCCAGACAGTATTCACTGCTATATGCCTGTCTCTTGGTTGTGTTGGGAGAAGCAAGGATTAGTGGCAGGAGAACTGCCCTGATAGCAAATGACAACAGGAAAGGGACTCTAGGACAGGGCTTAGGGCCTGTGTGTGTCTGGGGGCGGCGTGCCCTGCCAGCTCCTCTCCTCCCAGGCTGAATGCCACCTTTTACAGAGGTGCATTGGCAGGATCCAGACATTCTCCCAATCCCTGACCCACATGGCAATGGGGTACCCTATTACTAAGTCATCCCTAGAGATATTTTCTGCTTCAGAAAAGAGCAACCGCTAAACAGAAGGTAGATTTTTTTCCCCATTCTAAATGCTGCCAGTAAAATGCTTCAGTCTCGGAGTTGAGTGAAACTCCGTTGAGGGAGTTAGGAGCGGCTGTGCACGCTCAGGATGAGCCTCCTCCCTTCCTCAGCCAGTCCGAGGAGCGCATCTAGCCGAGCCCTCCGCTGCCACGCCGCATCCCGGCAGCTCCCAGCCCGCCTTCCACCCCACGCTGGGCAATTGTGCCTCTGCAGGTGGAACAGACCGCAGGGCTCCACGTGGGCCTCCCGCACGCTAGCACCTGCTCTCGGGCCACCGCGGAGCGCTCCAGGCAGGAGACATCCCTCTCCCTTGCCGGGCAGGGTGGCCTAGGCAGCCAGGTCTCAGCGCGTCCTCTCGGCCTCCCTGCCCACCCAGACCTCCCGACTGCTTCGCCTCTGGATACTAGGCCCGGGCTCCGCCGAGCAGCGAAGCCGCGCGAGGGCCCGGAGCCCGCACCTGGAGGACAGCCGGCCGGGACTTGGGGAGGCTGGGTGCGGAGCATCTGGCTCAGGCGACTCCGCGGGGGCTCGCAGGGCCTCTGGACTTTGGCAGAAGGAGAGGATTAAACCGGGATGACGGTTGAGAGGAGGAGATGGGTGAAAGCTTCATTAACTCCATGCTCACGTCCCAAGTTCTTTCCCCTGAGAGGCAACGAGTAAAAAGGTTGATTTCCCCGCAATGGGAAAGGTGCTGCGTGATTGCATTTGCTTTTCTTACCTTTTAATTCCTTATTTGTAAACAAATGAATCATTGTTTGTCAGTGATCATGGAGGACTCAAATTTTAATAAACAGGAAAAAAAAATCTTGGCTAACAGGTCAAAGAAATATTGCAACCCGTTTACATTTCTATGTTAGTGATTAAGCTTCTCATGTGACTGAATTGAAACTGGCAAGGACCTTAAGAACTCAGACAAGTATTTCTGCTCCCCTCCCCCCGCCCCGTCAACTCTCCTCCAATAACCAAACTCATTTTAAGAGCACTCCTAAAAGTGCCCTGGAAAATGGGGCTTCCTGAATCCATAAAAATATTTTCAGTCAGTACTGCTTCATGACAGTTGTTCATACTTGAATTCCCTTCCCCTCCTTACAAAGTTTAGTTTCACTTCTGAGCCCTACTTCCAATTCTTTGTCTCTGCTCACTCTCCCGCTTTCTCCTCCATATTTCAATTCCCAGACACTCTTGAACTTTTGCACACGCTGCCAGTTTGAGCCTGCACAGAATAATCAGTATATTAATTCCACTCGGAGACAGTAAGATTTTTCTAACACAATCTGCCCAACCTGAACTCTTTCCTTCAGAAACACTTCGCCTTTAAAAAGAAACTTCCCAGCATGAACCTCATAAGAAGCGACATGTAACAGACAGTGCATGTGGCGCTGGGCATGCAGCTCAGAATTAAAAGAGAATTTTTTACTTTGTTTCTTCAGTGCCATGTGCATAATGTACATGTGGATGAAACTGACATCAGACATTTAAAGCAAAAGGGGTGGGGGGAGGGGATGTGATGGTGGCGGGAAAGAGAGAGAATATGTTGATAAAAACAGTAACTTCTGTTAATCTACATTTTTCAGTCACTGTCTTAATTAAGAATGTTAGGAAATATGTTGCAGTTTAATTGCATTGTTTCAAGAAATTCTAAGACTGACAAATTTGGGACCATGTACACTTGGAAGGTAAAAGGGATTAAAGTAGTGATTTCTTCCAATTGGTGGATAACAATCAAAATTATGCTTTCTACAGATACCCCCCCTCACCCCCGCACAGATCCTAAACTCGGAAGACAAAGTAAGAATATCCTAGCACTTAACATGTTCAGCATGAAATGAGCTCTGAAAATTTAAAAACGTGTTTTAAAACCTATGTATATGAGATGAATTTTAAATACAAAGAATTCACACAGGAGAAATAGTACCTTATCTGAAATTTCTGGTTGATATTTATGCTTGTAGAAAATACTTATGAAGGAATTTGGTAACAATCTTCAAATGATTTTCAGATGACCTTGTTTAAGATAGTAAAAGTTGTTTGCTGGAGTCACAAGTCCATAAAAATAATAACAGTTTGAAGACACTTGAGATTTCTAGACTTGTGTCCTTTTCTCCTACTAGAGTTCAGTCACACATTCTCCAGGTTTCATTTCTTTTTTTTGAGGAAGGCTTTGCATTGTTCCACAGCAAATAAATTAGAATGTATTTTCATTGCTCAAAGTACCTTTGAGAGAAGCTGCAATAGGCATGACAGCTTCCTATCTCCCACAGTCGACCATAGGCGACTCATTTTCAACCTGGACATAGTTGACCATAGGTTATTCATTTTTAACCTGGACACAGCTGACCATAGGTGAATTAATTTTTAACCTGGATGCTGCACTTCTTACCTGCTCCCGTTTTTGGGGTCCTGGGCAGTTGGGGTCATTGCCTGTGAGAAAGGAAGAAGGGCACTCTGCCCCCATGGCGCGCAGCACAAACCAGGTACTGACCTCTTTCTCCAGTCCTGGACTTAGAAACAGACAACCAAACAAAAATGCCCACCAGGTACTGACCAGCTACTACTCTCAGGGACTCAAACTGATGACTTAATTCAAACTGGTTTGATGATTTAGTCAGATAAATGGACGGGTTCTTTGACTGAGTCAACTAGCCATTTTATCTTCCATGAAGCACAACGTATGATACACCGGGAGCCTCAGGCTTAGTTATCTATCCCAGGGAGGAGGCAGACCTAACTATTTTAGCAGCTACAGACACTGCACTGCATATGCAACGACCCTGAAACACGAACAAAACAAGATCTGTTTGCCCTAATACGCAGCTGAAATGTCCAAAGAGCCTTCCTAAGAGAAGAAACTCACCAGATCTGTTCTAGCTGTGAGGTCTCACTGCTGCTTTCACCTCCAGCCTCCCCGGATAAGAATGGCCTGAGAACCTGACCACAGCTGAAATACTGCCCATGTGTTGCCAGCCTCACAGTGTTTCAATTCTCCAATTTACAGTATGTTAATACAGTATTTAAATTATGTATTAGAGAGTAGAGTCCTGAGGTCTCCAATTGCTGAGTAAATGGCACATGTGACCTAATAGTTCAATGCTTTCACTAGTATGAAATTAGAATCATTTTTTAAATGCCACACATGAGGTCCAAAATAGTGACGGTACATATTTCTCATGTGCTTAACACCTGGGACCACACAAAGCTCTCAGTTTACTCATTAAGAAATGAAAGATTTTCCATCTCCTGAGGCTTCTGGGAATTCTGAAGGGTGGATACATCCTCCCTCCACTCCCCAACCCCGAATAGCAGGGCAGCCTCCTCCGAAAAGGCCTTTGTCCAGAGGCACGAGAGGCTGGCCTGCTGAGCCTGGACTCCCTGTGGAGGGCCGAGGGAGAGGACACAGAAGAGGACTGGGGCATTATTAATTACCAGATTAGGGAGAGAGTAGAGTTCAGGCAGACACAGAGCAGACAGAACCCACGAGCGTCATAAGTTGAAAAGTTCCGAGTCAAGTCTCAGAGTTCGAAGAACATTAAATGAAGAATACATGATACTGGGGGAAAAGGGAAGCAGTACCCGCCCGAGGGCCAATTGCCTCTCCAGCAGTGGCAAGGCTGTTCCTGGGCTCGCAGGACCATTTGTTCCATTACACAATCTCCTGAAGCCATTTAGAGAGAGCTCAAACAACTGCCTGTACCAACACGACACATGGCTTCCCATCCCGACTCTGCTAATCCAGACGCTCCAACCATCTTTCCTTAAGATGCCATATGGTTGGCAGAAGCCTGTAGATCTAGCAGCACATCTGCTTGTACGTTTCTTCTTCCCTCCATCCCCCCAACAAAAGAGGGATAGAGAGACAGACCGAGGGGAGAGCATGCTTGTGTACCTCTGCCTATACAGATATTTCTTCTTATGCACTCTAACAACAACAACAACAACAACAACAATGAAAGAGATGACCAGGAAGCATTCAAGGCTCGATCATTTTAACTGGAGAACATAGCGATTTTCTTTTGCTTGTTGATGCTATAAAAGAAGATCAGAAAACAAAGGGTGGACAGTCTCCTTTCTTCCAAGGATGGTGACTTTAAAATCACTTTAAAGCTTGCTCTCTCTGGGAATCCTTGTGATGCTTTCTTGCCACAGGAGGGGGACAGCACCCTTGCCTGAATCTATTTCTTCTCTTCTTTTCGGTCAAGGAAGACAGACAAGCTGAGAAACTAGCAGATACCCAGAGCCTGCTTTGTTAGCAAGCACAGCACGGCTGTATGCTAATGAGTCGGCACCGACACAGGGCTTTTTTGGTATGATGAGCAAAGATTGTTGACACCGTTGAAATCCTGGCTCTCCTGGCCTGTGAGTGCACGGGCTGCTTCCTTGGAATCCAGCCCCCAGTGAGACAGGCTGCAAAAAAAAAAAAAAAAAAAAAAAAAAAAGAAAAGAAAAGAAAAGGAAAAGAAAAAAAATCCTACTCTCCTAATGACTGAAATCTGGCCATTTGTAACTTAGAGCAGTTGGGAAAAGTGGGGGCATTAGAAAAATACTCCATCAGGCCAGGGATCAGAAAGACACAGGTGGAAAGTATGGGTTTCCTCTGGACTAGAAGGGAGACCTGGTAAGCACCTGTGAGTGACGATGGCCAGGATGCTTTAGCGGCAAAAACCCAAAAGGCAGAGCAAAGGGGATTCTGAGGCCCCAGCCTCGTCAGGGGCAGCTGGAGCACTTGTGCCACATCTGGGCAGAAGGCACTGCACACATGGGACAGCCTCATTGGTGCCTTCATCTCAGGCAGGTGAAAGGCGAAGCATCTGGTCTCCTTGTAAATCTGTTTAGACCTTGGGTTGGTTAACCAGACATGGTTTTTCATGTGTGTGGGACTATGATCCAGTGAAAAGGCAAAGCAAATATTCTACTGTTGCTACACTTGCTTGTGTTTTGTAACAAAGAAGGGTGGAAAGGGAAGTTACACGTTTTGAGTATGGTGCACGTTATCTGAAGCACCCTTTACTTGCCAAGAAATTCTGAGAGATGGGTATCATTATTCCAATTTAATAGATGAGGAGACTGAGGCTTAGAAGATTAAAAAAAAAAAAAAGAACACGTTCACAAAGCCCTGTAGCTAGGAAGGGACCAAACCGAAAAGGCCATGCCTATCTCCCTACAATACGCTAGGTTCCAGATGCACACATGCACTTGCAGGCAGATACATTACCTCATGAATATGCCCAGGGTCCAATATGCCAATCTGAGCAGATCACTGTGAGCTGGTGAGCAATAAGCTAGTTATCATTAGTATGCAGGCAGGGGCATCAAATTGTAAATTCAGTTTACTTGTAATCCACAATATGAATGAAAATTCATGTAACTAAAATGTAAAAACATGAGGAGTGACTGAAAAAGCATTGAAAATTATAATAAAATCAGAATTTATCCATTCAAAAAAGTATGCCCTTCAAATTATTCACCTTGAGGACAGCGTGTGTATTTCAACCACACTGCCATTGCCTAGGACTCTGCTGACATGTTCTTTTATTTGGAACTCCCTTCATAGCCAAGGACTTAGTGGTACAAATATTTTTTGTAGGTAGCTACATACACAATTTGTGAGTGAGGATGTATTAAGTGCATTTCATCAAAATCATACATTTTAACAAAAAAAGCAAGCAGTGGATGCTATACTACTCAAAAAAATGACAAAACAGCCTAAACTAGATAATATGAGTCCAATTCAACCATTAATAAAGTCAAGAAACTATTATTAGCAATTCTCAAGGTTATCATCATTGATATGTGGCTATGTAGAAGGATCAATTTGAATTTAAAATAAAACAGATCTGGGTCGAAATCTGAGCATGATCCTAAGCAAATCCTTGTAAGCCTGTTTCCCCATTTGCCATATAAAATAATACTATTGTCTCTCACAAGATTGTTGTGAGAATTGGAGAGTATATAAAGTGACTGGCGCTTAGTAGATCCTCAGTAAATACACATACAATCATTATTTTCACAGGGTGCTTCACAGTATATACAAAGTGCTTTTCACATACATTAGCTCAGTCAACTCTGACACCCAGCTCTGTTACGTAGGAAGTATTTCTTCTATCTAATGAATGAGGTCATTGTGATTCAGCAATAAAAATAGCAAAAGCAATAAACAATATGTATTGAGCCCGTTCTATGTGCAGTTACTGTGCTAAATGCTTTTTCAGCCATTTTATTTGTATTAATTAATGTTTTTAGAGACAGGGTCTTCCTCTGTCATGCAGGCTGGAGTGCACTGGCGTGATCACAGCTCACTGCAGCCTCAAACCCCTGGGCTCAAGTGATCCTCCCACCTTGGTCTCCCAAAGCACCGAGTTACAGGTATGAGCCATTGCACCTGGCCCCATTTTAAAATCTTACCATCGGGCCGGGCACGGTGGCTCATTCCTTTAATCCCAGGACTTTGGGAGGCCGACGCGGGTGGATCACCTGAAGTCAGGAGTTCGAGACCAGCCTGACCAATATGGTGAAACACCATCTCTACTAAAAATACAAAAATTAGCTGAGCGTGGTGGTGGACGTCTGTAGTTCCAGCTACTTGAGACACTGAGATAGGGGAATTGCTTGAACCCAGGAGGCGGAGGTTGCAGTGAGCCAATATCACACCACTGCACTTCAGCTGGGTGACAGAGCTGACTCTGTCTCAAAAAAAAAAAAAAAAAAAAAAAAATTAACATCAACCCTTTGAAGAAGGTATTATTGATAATATTATGATCCTCATTTTATGGAGCGGGAAACTGAGGCTGGGAGATGCTACAATATCTTGCCTAAGTTCACACGGGTAGTTAAGTGGTAAAGCTGGAACATGATCCCAGATCTGTCTTCTAAACCTATTATTGTAGCAATGGCTGGAAAATCCTGTTCTCTTTTGTCCATACAACAATGTTCTTGGGTGGAACTCATCTAAAGCTACTGGGCATTTGACAAGGAAGTTTTGTAGCACAAAAATCCTTTCCTTACTAAATTTCTGTGTATGCTACCAAACTTTACAGAGTTCATGGTTCAATCATCCTATGTATGTTGACACACACTCATACATGTGTATGAATGCTGGGTGCTCCCTACAGCATAGTTAAAAATTAAGGCAGTGTTCTTTATAAGATGGCAGGACATGACATGTGTTTCAATGTTTCACACACGAATACACACCAACAAAGCTGTCATTATATATGTGGAATCTGATTTAACATCACTAAAATTGTCAGAAATTTCTTACCAAGAGAATAGTCTTTCAGTAAAAGTGAACTATCCAGAGAAGGCTTCCAAATCAAAATTATTTGCAAAGGAGGCTAGAACATTTGGAGGTTCCTGATCAGATGCTGACATGAAGAAATGTAAACCGGTGGAACTCAAATGTGGATTTCTGGTGTACATATGTGCTTAACCAGACAACTCTCTCTAAATGAAGCCACTAGGCTTCTCTTGTGAACTCTCCTCTTGTATCTGATGATAGAAGACAAAGATGCTGGAATCTCAGCTGGGTTGTTCTCTATCATTCTGTTCACTCCCTCACTGGTGTCTCCTTAATCTGACTGGAGCTGGACTGATTGCCATAAGCCAAGTCTCTCTCACTGGTTCTCTCCTCTGGTACCACAGCTTCCACACTCCTGATTTCACTGCTGACTTCAATCCAGTTCAAAGTGGAACATGGAACAGGATTTAAAAAGACAAACAAAAAAATGAAAGCCTTTGCTACCCCCCAGGGCTTCCAGATTCATCAATCTTTGATCACATAATCAGTCAATGGTCAATAGCAGTGTCCAGGAGGGTCTGTGCACAATAGGTTGTGAATGGAGATGCGTTACTTGGAATTTAGTGCTGTCTGGGCACAAGGTGCCCCACAGGTTTCCAACTTCAAGGGTATAAATCTTGAAGGCATCTAGAAAGGATTCTGGAATGCAGCATGTGGAAGCGGCACTCCCGTCCCTGCAGAGTGGAGACCTGCATATTAACTGCTCCACCCAGAGTGAGACCTGGTTCCCCAGTGGCAGACACTGTCAATTATTTGCCTCTCATTAATTTAATAGGCTGGAATAGTCCTGGGTTGTACCGCAAAAACAGAAGTATTGTTATATTCTAACTCTGCTAACAGTACGGGCAGAATGAACTTTCCCTGCTGGACTTGAGCACCTTCCTTAGTCAGCTTGTCTATTCTGAATAGGACCTGTGGAATATCACCTCCCAGGCATAACACAAGCTGATTTCCTATTACAGGCTGCTTCCTGTGCTGGACACTTTAAACAATTCACCTAGCTAATGTTTGTTGAGTACTTACTATGTGCCCTGCACTGTTCTTAACATTTCTGTGTAATAACTCATTCAGTCCTTGAGAGAAGACTGTGACACAGGTAACACAACTGTTACAATTTTACAGAGGAAGAAGTTGACGCCCATGTTAAGGAGCTTGCCCTCAAATGGCATGGCACAGAAATAGTAGAGACGGGATTTGAACTTAAACTGTCTGGGTTCAGAACCCGCACTGTTAACTACTCTTCTCTTCGATGAGTCTCAGAGGCATTAAGTAGGACAGGGTATGAGGCCCAGCCTACCAGCCACAGGAATCTGCGACATTTAGCCTCTCTGGGCCTGAATTTCTTCAAAGTAAAATTTAATTTTACCAATAATTCTTCTACCTACGTCACAAGGTTGTTAGAAGATCAAAGATATCAAATAAATCAAATGTTGCTATATATCAAATGCCAGTTCTCACCATCTTTATCATGGCCTCACAAATTGCCATCCTTTGGGTGTTAACTTGGGCCCCCAAAATGAAAACTAAAGTCCTTTGCTTTGCCAGTTAAATACAGGAGAAAAGACTTGCTCCTACTGCATTGCTATTGCAACGCTTTTACCAGAATGGTCTCAGAAGAATTGAATAGGTAATGAAATTAACCAGCCCCACTAAGAGAGAGAGTGACAGTCTGCCCTAGAACAGGCTATGGAAAAATGAGGGGTATCTTCAGAAAGCCCTGAGGTCACGCTAGTCATCTGCCTGTGGTACACCAGGATATTAAAATAATACCACGCCCAGCACTTTGGGAGGCCGAGACGGGCGGATCACGAGGTCAGGAGATCGAGACCATCCTGGCTAACACCGTGAAACCCCGTCTCTACTAAAAAATTACAAAAAACTAGCCGGCGTTGGTGGGGGCGCCTGTAGTCCCAGCTACTTTCGGGAGGCCTGAGGCAGAGAATGGCGTAAACCCGGGAGGCGGGGAGCTTGCAGTGAGGCTGAGATCCGGCCACTTGCACTCCAGGCCTGGGGCGACAGAGCCAGACTCCGTCCTCAAAAAAAAAAAAAAAATAATAATAATAATAATAATAATACCACAATAGACTGAACACAGTTAACATGATGAAAAGGCAGATGAGATTAGACATAAAAAAGAAATGCTGCCTTTCTGTTAGAGACAGAAAAAACTGTTAATACAAACGAACAGCTGTTTGGGAAGAAAACATTATTCCAAAACCCAGACAAAGCTCTATTTATTACATTTCAGAGACATTTAAATTATAGTGTCTGAAAAACGATCCTATCGTGGGTATCTGTGACACCTAAATTATCTGAAAATCTGAAAGGTGAAGCCGAAGCAGAGGCTGTGTGAAAGACTAACATACAGAAAGTTCTTTTTCTCAAAGGATGAGGTGAATAAATCCTTTGCATGGGATAACTGAATGAGTACTAAGTGTTAGGACTAAACTTTTTGAATATGCAATAGAAGAGTCCATTCAAAATTGATTTAAAGATGTTAATGTATGCTCTTCCAAAATCCTAAAAGCAAAATTCACGACTCCCATTGGCCTGTTGCTATTCCTGTGTTCACATTGGTTCTCCTGGCACGCTACTGCCTCCAGCTCCAGGCCTGTCTCAGATGCTCCACAGAAGGCCTGGTCAGCTCTCTCTGCTCACGGTGCCAGGCCAGGCCTGTCATGGGAGGCGTTGGGCATGGCAGCCACTGAGGCAGGCCTGGGCGTGAATTTGTTCCCACCAACCCTGACCCTCCCAAAAGAGACCATGACTCACCCATGCCTTTGCCAGGGACTAGCATGTACCCAGCCATCTCTAGGCATTTCTAGAGAATAAACTGTCACACTTGAGTAAAAAAACATCTGGCTAAGGAAAAAGAAAGGAAACTGTATTTAGTCGGCCCTAGGGAAAGTGAAAGAATGATCAAATGATCAGTCACACTGGGAGTCACTGTTACAGCCCCCTAGAGGTGGAATGCTGTATCTCTGCCCAGTCAATTCAATGCAAATGCAGACATTAGAATGGAAAAACAACACCTGGAAGAATACTCAAGTCTATCATCAGCTGTGACAGGTACTGGAGCTTTCAATCTAGATGTCCTCAAGATGGGGCGACCAGGACCTGAATGCAGTGGGTCATCCAGCAGGAGTCTCGCTCACCCTATGCAAGCACGCTTGCCTGCCTGCCTTTTCCCTTCATCAGCTTCTTGTTCATTGTTCTACCTCACTTCCCACACACCTCACAGGGTGTTGTGCGGCTTGGTTTGTGTGCGAAGGCTTGAGATTTTTCTGATGAAAGGTGTTATGGTGTTATGTAAATACACAGTATTAGTTTGTCTTTATTCCAGCAATACTGGTTTGAAATAGTTCAATGTGTGTAAATATGTGTAATAATGTGTACTAATTTGATTTTTTTAGCAATTCCTTGGCATCCCAGTTAACTAAGTGGCAGCAACCTTACTTGCCTGATGAAATATTAAGTATAGTTTCAGAGAACTATTCATTGGTCTTTGTCTCTTTCAAATCAAATGCTAACTATGTTAGTCTTCTAAGCACTTGTAATAATCTGCTTGAATACCAGATAGAATTACCAAGTTGTGACCTCCCATGAATAAAACAGAGGTATATGCAAAGGTTAAAGTTCATAACATAGCAACTAGCCCACCCTAGAGGATGGGAACAGGTGTATAAGCTCCCCCAAAACAATTCGTGTAACTGGAAAACCTAAGTGTACAACATTCAGAAAAAGCACCATCAATGCCACCACATGCTTCCAACTGTAATTGACAAAAATAAATATCACTTTTAGGATCAGGTGTCAAACAGGGCCATGTTAATTTTGATAGCCACTTCTGTTCCTCTCTAGGAACACTATTTCATCCAACCATGTTAACAATTTTGGGTCAAGAGGACATGAGCAGAACAACCCAACTTTCTACACAAGGCTCTGAATGAGGGGTTATTTTCAGCCTTCTCTCTAGCCAGTGGCACCTACCCCTGCTGGCTCTCACAGGAACACCAAGAGTTCACATCCATCCCTTGGATGGGTATTGCCAAGAGATGTCATTATTTAAACGGTCTATGTGGCCATGTGCCCTATTGGCAGAATGGTCTCATTACCCTCCCTATCAAAGATGTCGGAGTACCACCCATGCAAACAGAGTCAAAGGCACAGGCTCTGGACTTGTCACAAAGACGGGGAGAAGATGTCAGTGGATTACTAAAAAACTCAAAAAACTAATCATATGGTGAATTTAATGAGTAATATTACCATGGATAACATTTTTGTCACATATATTATTTTTTCCCTCCCAAGATAAAAATCTGGCTTTAGACCCATACTGTGAGTGGATTGTGCTACATTAGGCATTATAGGAAGCGGCTTCCGTCAGGCTGGTCTTGGGGCTGGACAGACACAGGAGCAGCCCCGGCTGGCTGGCTGGGCACTCAGGAGGTCCAGCAAGGCACAGAATCATGCCCGCATATTGGGGATGTCAGGGCTGTCAGCCAGAAGTCATGTGCTTCTTCTCATTGTGGGTCTTAAGTCTAAAATCGTTTTCTAAAGTGTGCAATCCAAAAAAATATCAGAAGAGAAAGGGCCTTAATCTCCTCTGCATACACTGCCTCTCCCTAGCCATCAAGTGTCACCACTCTACAGAGCCCCTCTTGGTCTCCTCATGCTTACCTGTTCCTTCTTCTGTACCCTATACATGGCTCTTACCACAGTGCACTATGACCGTCTGCCTCCTGCACGAAAATGTCAGCTCCTTGAGAGTCAGGAGAGTCAGGACTGAATCCTGCTGGCACCCATAGCATCCAGCATGGGGTCCAACACATGCAGCTGCTGAATGAAAGAATGCATTTTTCAGAACAGCATCAGTGGACTTGACTGTCTTTTGAAAGCTCCTGTTGGCCCTGGATCAGATGTTCTCACACGGTAAGGGGAAAGATTTATTTATCTTTTAAAATAAACAGCTTTCAAAGAACCACTGACAAAACCATTTCCACCTTTGGTCGAAGCAGAGAGTTGGTTGCATGTGTGACAGTCATATACTTTTTTTTTATCTTCCAAAGAGCATAGGGTTTTTTTTTTTCTTTGCCAAAAGAAAACTAGATGAGAGAAGGCAAATGCCTTGGTGCAGAAGAGGCCTTGGGGACCTTCCAGGTAAACAATTTCACTGGCAGCAGCTGGAGACCCGACAGCACTGTGATTTTGCTAAAGCTGTTGAAGCACAATGCACACATAGATGCCGGTGTCTTCTGGCTGTACCAAAGGTAGGAATTTTAAGATAATGTGAAAAAAAAATGCAATGTAAATTTGTTCTACTATTCATGCATTCATTTTTGCTCGGCAAATATTTTCTGAGCACCTACAATGTCTTCTTTACTGGGCGCTGGGATACAGTGGAGAACAAGACAGCCAAGATTGCACTCCGAGGAGGTTGCATAGTCGTTAGCAAGATGACATTTGTGAAAAAGATGTGTGTATGACAGCGTTAGGAGCGAAACCTCACTGATTACTGTCCCTACTTTCATAGCCACACAGCCCCTTACCTAAAAAGATATTGCTTTCTGTCATGTCTTTATATGCACGAGATGACTTTTGCTATCATTTGTTTATGAAGGGTTATTTTTAGAGGCAGGGATGATAGCGACAAGAACACTGGAGCTCAGCACTCCACAGGTTCCTCCTCTTCTAGATCATGCATCCCAGTTCCTGCAGTTGGGTGAGCCAGGTGACTGAGTTCTGGCAAATGGGGAAGGGCAGAAAGTAGTGGACCCAATCCTTGGCCTGGCCTCCACACCTTCCCTGCAGCCCCCTGCATTCCCTCTGTGCTACACTGATGCAGGGTTGAGAAGTGGTGGAGAGAGGGTAAAATAAAGGGAAATCTTAGAGTAAAGAACCAATGGGATAAGATCTCATCCCAAAGATGTTGTCTTTCACTTACCTGAAGTCCAAGTACCTCTTATGAGCTCTGACCACAGTGGCTACCAAAATATATTAGGTATTAGCCCTTCCCCTCAAAGAGGTCATGACCTTTTTGGGCTTGGAAAAGACCTTTGCACATGGGAAAAAGCAGTAAATATGTGTGTGAGGGCTGTGGGCCAGGTGAACCTTCTTAGAATTCAGAAGAGGAATTCATTCAAGAAAACATCTCCCTCGACTCTAAAGCATTGTATAGTATTGAGTTTTAAAAATGTACCATGGTACATTTAGATGCACCAATTGTCCAGAAATAAGGAATGGGATGAAAACGAAACAGACTGCCTCAGTGGTAACAAAGGTTCCAATGAAATAAATGTCGGAACTCAGCAGAATGGTCATGTAGCTCAGCTCCGTCTGGCTGTGCCAAGAAAAAGAAAACATCTCTCACCAGTGCAAATTTTTTGAAGATGAAGAAAATGGACTTCTGAAGCCTCTTAAAGACTCTGAAAGTCATGCCACAGACACAGTTACAAGGAACTGGTAACTCCTCAAAACCATGCTGCAGGATTAAAGCAAAGACTTCAGATGCTAACTCTCCCCAAACAGAATTCATGGGGACCTCGAGGTCAGTGACACCTTTCAGAGCACAGACTGGAATAGTCAGAGTGACCCAATGTACTCTCCCTTTGATCAACCTTATATTTGACTGCATTTTAGTAAATTATCCATGTAGTTGTATTTTGACAGCTCCCTTTACAGCAGTAAAACAAAATGTGTGCATCGCAAATGGCAAAGATTCAAATTTCAGCTATGTTTATCCAAAATAGCACTGAACTGCTTCTGTACTTATGCTATACTGCCTACAGCTTTACGGAAGGGAAGACAGATGGGATGAATTTAGCAGGGAAACAGCTGTGGCTTGAAGGAGAGACAAGCAAAAGTTTTGCTATCAGGCTTCATTATGTATCAAGGTACCAGTAAAATGTGTATCCGTAAGGCAGCCAAAAAAGTGTTTTTCATTTGACTAGTGATAATTACCTTTTCTCAACAGCTGACAATGTTCTAAGTAGCAATAAATAGGTATAATAATTAAGCAATAAGATACAAGCGTCAGTGCCTCTCTGGGAATTGTGGTTTTCTTCAGGTGTGCTGGGAGGCACAGGCTAAGAGGCCACGGACTTCCACCACCTGAGAAACGGAGCAAGCCTAACACGCTGCCATCAGGGGTGCAACAAATAGAAAAAGGAGAAAAAGCTACACAGGGGAGAGGGAAGCTGGGGACTTACTGGTGTGACCACAACATTACTGAAATAGAGTTAAGCCAATGCCCATCTCCAGTATTTCCATCTCTTTCTTAATAATAAACATGCTTCGGTCACACTTTGTTCTGGTCACCTAGGGCTGCTCTACCTATAGCTCGTGAAAATGGAAAACTGGGCTTTTTGTCCTCTGAATCATCTTTATCCATTTTTAAATGTCCAATCAGATGTTCTTCAAGATGGACCTGCTTCAACTGTCTGCGAACAGGAAATGTCCAGTTTTGACATGGCTGGCCTGGTGATCAGTCACGTTGTCAGTTGGGTGGCCTGTGCGTGACTATTCCCTGCTGGCACCAATTCCATTCCCGCGGGTCGCCTCAGGGAAGGCTGACCAACATGCCACCGGAATCCTCCCATAGATCCTCCTAGAGAAAGTAGTGCTCGCTACACACACTTTGTGTTTAAAATAAGAAATCATCCATTTTGTGAGAAAAAATCATGCCTCTTTATCTCAATAGAGGCTTCTTATTGGGTGACCAAAAAATAAAACGTATGAGAATTATTAACACCTGATAAATTGTTCTAATACATAGATTCTTTACAAATGTAATGTATGTCACACTGATGAATAACACCATGTTCCACTCAGATCAATAACATTAATACTGCCACGGTAACAGAAGGGAGAAAGGCAGAGAAAGCCTTAAAAAGAACAAACAAACTCAGACCTACATGCAATGATCCCCTGACTGACAGTGACATTTGGTAGCACAAATTTTCCTAAACAGCTTGGAATGACCACATCACCATTTATTACCACTGAGTGGTAATAAAAAAAAAAGCATTAGCATACTCAGGAGCATGTGCAAACTGATGAGAAACTTACTAGCTTCTTGAGGCCTGGGCGGGAGGATCACTTGAGGCCAGGAGTTCAAGACCAGACTGGGCAATGTAGTGAGACCTCATCACCCGAAAAAATAAAAATATTTTTCGGTGTTGAGGGTGTTGGTACGCCTGTAGTCCCAGCTATTCAGGAGGTTGAAGTGGGAGGATCACTTCAGCACAGGAGTTAAGGCTGCCATGAGCTATGATTGTGCCAGTGCGCTCCAAGCTGGGCAACAGAGTAAGAGCCTGTCTCTTAAAAAACAGAAACTTTTTAGCTTTCTAAATGTTTTAGTATCACCTTCCATTCCCACTCGTTCAAAAGGTTGTGTTTTCTTTCATTTTAGGTACAATTATTTCTACCCCCCACGCCCCAAGCCTTTCTGTAACATGCCTCCATTCTTCAGTGACTTGTTTCTGGCAGCACGTGCTGAACCTCTGGCCTCCTCCATCTTATTGCATCTTGAAAAGCCCCATGTTAGCCACTGATTTTCCAGGTCCAACAGGACCATCTTCTCTTTAGAGGCAGAAAGATACTATGGTCGTTCAGTGACAGCACCAGCTTTCGAGTCAGGCAAACCTATTTAAATTCTAGCGTTCCCTCCTAGGACTGTGCAGCTGTAGCCACAATTCCTCCCTCCGAGCCTCCACCTCCTCAATCATAAATTGGAAGAAACCTTGAAAGACTATTGTAAAGTACAGTAATGTCTGAGTGAATTGTCAATAACTAGGGACTACTTTTTTCGTTATGGGAAGGAAAGGCTTTACCAAATTGTCCTTTCTGTCACTCTTTCATTTCATATTATTGCTCCTCTTCTTTTTCTTCTCACTGTCCATAATCTGCCTCAAATTTAAGGTAACATAAACACATTTGAAACTGGTAATATTTTACTATCTCCACCACATTTTTCTCCATCTATCAGAACACAAGAATTTCCTGCATAGAGGAGATTCATGCAATAGCTTAAGGCACGTATCCTGGGACTCAATTCAGAAACTGATCAGATGTCCCTTGTAGGAAAACAGTGGCAGTTTAGTGGCAGGAATGCCATTTAGAGATCACTGAGAATGGGAATATAAAACAATGCCACATCTGATTGGAATCACAGAAAGAGCTTCTTAAAATTTTTACTATTATGGGAGCTAAAATATTGCGAAGATTCTTCAAAAATCAGCATCCCTTCTTCCCAGAATGGGCAGCAACACTGCCCAGGTTCAAGTTCGGCATCTATCACATAGTAGCTGTGTGACCTTCAGCCAGTTACTTAACCTCACTGTGCCTCACTTTCCTCATTGGTAAAATGGGGATATTGCTAGTACTCACTTCACGTGGTGGTTATGAAAATTCAGTGGGTTTAAAAGGTAAGTGCTTAGAAGAGGAGCTGGTATACAGCAAGCACCCTCTAAAGTTAGCTGCTGCTACAACAGTGATAAGAATTACAACGATGATTATTATATAGTTGTTACATCTTACATAATTATATATCATATAATAACAATTATTGCAAGGGGTGTCAGGAAATTTTTACATGGTAGTTTAACACAACATTCAGTGCTGTCAAACTGTGGAAATTAGGGAATCAAGGAAAGGGTCAGAACCAAGAATTCCTGAAACACAAAAGCAGAGGCCAGGGTCCCTGGCCAGGGAGGCTAAAGGATGGTTGAGCTTCTTACAGCAAAGACCTTAAGATTGTGTGTGCTGAATAGTCAGATGTCTTCATGAGAACACTTCTAAAATTAGTAACTCACTCTGACCCACACAAAAGTCAAGAGGAGGACAGAACATAACTGTATCTTGTGTCTTCTTCATTTTCGGATGGGTCCTGAAGGTTTCTGCAGGACCTCTATCCATACCAGGACACCTGACAATTATATTTCTGACAGAGAGTGATGCCTTGCATATTAAAGCCAAATTTTAAAATCTGTTTAGAAAAGACAAGAAAACACATATTAACAGACTAGCAGCAATGCTGTCTTACAGTGTAAGTCAATAAAATCCCTGTCTCCTGGTTTCCTCATATTGTAAATGGTAATAACCACCCTTGATAACCACTTAACAGAGGGATTGTAGAGTGCCAGCTAAAATTTGCAAAGTACGCTTGAGGTTGCAATTATGTAAACATAGAAATGATCTCTCTTTTAAGAATCAATTTTGAGCGACTTAAATCAATGTGTTAAGGACAAAAGCTTCATAAAATGCATGAAAAATTGGACTTAGATACCATACTTTGAAATCAACCATCAGCATTACAAATGTCACGTATGCACAGACTGTTACCAGCAGAGAAGTTCAGAAGTAAATACACGGCATCTGAAAACCTAATCCTCAATGCATGATGCTAGTCAATAACGGGAAGCACTGCAAATAGGAAACTGACAGGCCAAGCAAAGCAAATGTATTTTTACTTAAAAGGTGAATTCTTTCTGTATATTTTCTACAGGGCTCCTATAAGTCATTTAAAAATTTCAGTTCTGAATGGCCACTTTAAACAGAAAGAATGATGCTTTGGATCTAAAACCAATGATGAAACAATGCGGACATTTACATGAATTATTTTTGGTTTTGTGATAATTTTCATTGTCAATATGACACTGAGAATGAAACTTCTTTTATGGCTTCAGGATCAACAGAATAGACACATGCTATTCTGAATATGAATATTTATAAGATTTTTCCTTAAAGAAAAAAATAGGAAATCATCAATAAATTAATTCTTTACAAAATAAGGTGCACTCAACCAAAAGAGAATGGAAGATCTGTTGATTCCTCACAAAGCATTAATGTTTCCAGCATGCGTGATAAATACCTATGATTCTTCCGCCCATTTTCCTTTTTGGAAGTTGATCACTGTATATTCTGTGACAATCTGCTCCCCTAGAATTTGGAATTTGAATAAAACAGATTTGGTTGCTTTTTCCTCAGATGAATGCACAAAGACCCTTAAAAAACAAATGTTCTTTAAAAGTGTGATGCCCGTATTTAACATTTATTAAAGATATAGCATCTACCAAAAGATTTTCAAGCTGAACTCTAGGTATTCCATCCCAATTCTACAATAGAAAGTTAAGTATGATCAGATTGCAAGGTCCAGGAAAAGCACAATAAGAATGAAGAGATAAAGATGGAAGATTGCCCCATAAATAAAATAAAAAATAATACCCAGCCCCTTTACCAAAACCAAGTAAATTGCCCTCCCTCTACCCCCTTTTTAAATGCTGGGAATGACCCACTTTAACCTAGGCATATTGGTATAAAAATAAAAGCAAGAAAATCTAGCTTTCTTGATGTATTTACATGAAAATAAACATATAGGCATAGCTAATAGCTCACTCTTAATTTCTCTCTAAGCAGAGCCTCCCATCAGGTTTACTATTACATTCAGAGGCATGCATTTTTAAAAAACACTATTTACTCTGCCACTTCATCTCCAAATTTGTCATCTGACTATATTTGTGCAGCTTCATTAAACTAATCCCCAGAATGGTCCCACGTCGTTTAGCTTTTGACAACTTGAACAGCTCAGTGACCCTGGGTCATCTGCATGACCCAAGCCAGCCACAGAATTAATAAGAGAATTTCCCTACCAACCAGGGCAGGATCAAGGATGAGAGCAGAACCCGATGACTCTTCTCAGACCTAATTATGTCAGGCTTCCCTGTTCAGTAAACCAAAACAGGGAGAGAAAACTGAGAAGGCTTTCCACCAAGATAAATTCTGCGTGCTCCTGGTTCATTCGATGAATAAGGAGTTGGAAGATCCAGAAAAATAGGATGATGGAGACTGAACTGACTGGGTCCATGCTCCGAGCTCCCACAGCCTGTAGACCAGCGATCAGCCCACACCAACAGTCCTTGCTCCTGGAACACGCATCCCTCCGATCTAGAGGCCGTCCTGACCCACTTGTTTGCTTCCTTAGGGGCCACAACAATGCCTAACCAAATATTTGGACAAATGAGAAACTAATTTGTTGAGTAACATTATCAAATGTACTTTGCACTTACAGAGGGTTCTAATAAACTAAATCACATTTATATGCATTACAAGGGGAACTTACTACAATGAATTATGTTGCTAAGTGAAGAATGACTACTTAACTAATCTATTTTGTAAATATGTATGTTGGGTTTGGTAAAAGTGAGATATATTGACAACAGTTTGGCTTTCTATCAAGCTGAATTTGGAGTAGAATATTTTGAATTAGGGTCATTTATTAAATTTCAGAGCCTCTAGTCTCTCAGCATGATCAAGAGTGATCAAGATAGATGGAAGTAGGCCAGGCGCAGTGGCTCTTGCCTGTAATCCCTGCATGTTGGGAGGCCAAGGCAGGTGGATCACTTGAGGTCAAGAGTTCGAGACCAGCCTGGCCAACATGGTGAAACCCAACACTATTAAAAAAACAAAAATTAGCTGGGCGTGGTAACCGACACCTGTAATCCCAGCTACTTGGGAGACTGAGGCAGGAGAATTGTTGAACCCAGAAGGCGGAGATTGCAGTGAGATGACATAGCACCACTGCACCCTAGCCTGGGCAACACAGTGAGATTCCATCTCAAAAAATACAAATACAAATAAAGATAGATGGAAGTAAAGCAATTAATGTTTAGCAACTGGCCTACTTTTTTCATGTTAGGGCAAAATAAAACTTCAAAATTCCCTAGGAATTTTTTGTTAAAGCTTTCAAAAGTTTTCATTTCTTCATTCTGAAATAGATTTCCTCCTTTCAAAATTACACTTTTCTTTTAAAATGTGCCCTAGATTTTTCTTGTCTTGTGAATTACGGCATTTTAATCCTAAGTAGTGTATATAGTTTCAAAATTAATATTGATTTTGGTTGTTGAAAAAAATGAACAGTTAGAAAATTATGTGATGGTGGATTCTATTCATTTTGTCAAGCAGTTTATTTCTACCGTATCTGGGAAGTTTTCTCTGATTACCCCAGAAACCTACCACAGTGGATGGCACATTTGTTACACTGACTAAAATCCTGAGCAGGTGAATGGCCCACTCTTGCAAAATGCTATGCTGCTCACTAAACAAGATAACAGGGACAAACAGAAGATAGTACAGAGCACGGGCTTTAGATATCTCAGTTGTTGCATAATTTAACTTCTCCAACTCTCCTTTCGCTCCTTTGGAGAACACGACTATTATTATTATTAACAACAATATGTGAGATAACATATTCTTAGCTGCAGCCAAACTCCTATTAGACACTCAAAAACTGCGACCTCTTCCCTTACTCATACTTGTTCCAACATGCCCAATCGGGTACAGTGATGTAGACTGTGGTGCGCTGGGGCTGTAGGGTAAGGAAAGAAGTGCATTCAGAGTAGATGCACTACCTCCCACACTTCCAAGATAATCAAACGTGAGTGAACCAGGCCTCTCTGACCGGCTGACTGGGTGTGAGTCCCGGGAATGGGAAACTCTGATTTTAGTCCTATGGAAATCAGTTCCCAGATGCTCTGCTTGGCCTCTGTGTCTCAGTTTCATAGTTTCAAAGGAAGACAATACTAATAATTCATCTTGCACAGTATATATGAAAAGAAGTATCTATTTCATGTTTTAAAGGTCATTGAATATATAACAGCTAGATAGTTAAAGCAAAATACCATATTCATCAGTGAAATAGAAAAGTTTAGCAGCATTCATCTGTTCTCATTTTAAATTTACCACAGTATGTAAATTAGAGGATTTAAAAAAGCATCAGGCAAAAATCTGAGCTAGGTGCGAATGAAAAGCACAATCAGAAGCAAATTTGTGACTGCTTGAAGTTAAGAGTTTGCCAAATGGGATGGTACTTAGATTTTACTACTAATCTGAGTTTATGTAAAGCCAACAGAAAGATCCCAATGATTGTTATATACCCAGAGTAGGAATTTGCTGCTAAACTGCTGGAGAATATCGGTCTCAGGTTGGCTTTTGTAAACATCTTATTTTATGTGCTGAAATTATCACAGGACTACTACACACTGAGCTGAACTTTAAACACTCAGTCCCAGTATTATATACACAGTCTGAAGAAAACAAACCAAATAAAATTTGGATAAGTAGCTGAATTACCTGATTTAAAAAATATTTTGCTGTAGTTGAGAGAAACTATTTAGCCAGGAACAGCAGTTATTCTATCAACTTAACATTTCAAGATACGATTGATGGCAAAATGAGATAACCTGATCATTCGGAACGGGATTTTCTTGCATCCAGAACGTTCACACTGTATCAGAAATGTACAGAGGCGGGTTTGTGATTCACACTCTTGTAGAGCTCAGTGGGCCAATATGTTACATTGAGACATCAGCCTACTATTTAAACAACACCCTGTCTGGTTTCTATGGAACAAACTACCTTCAAAAACAAAATGAACCATATTAAACGGAGCCAAGGGAAAGTCAAGCTCAGGAGTGCTGCCATAGTCTCGACTCCGAGTCAGGAGACCTGGACTTTTATGTTGCACTGACTCTGCAGTCTTGGGCTGGGGCCTCGAGCCCACCAAGAAGAGGGTAATTTACAAGCGACTGCAGAGTACAGCTGGTGGGACAGGGAGACAGATGCCCACCTGAGTGCCAGTCGAAACCTGCTCCAAATTTTGCGATCCCCAGTCTGAATTCCCAGAGTCAGAATACTTTTGATTACTTCATGCACCCTCAAATAACATCATGATATCTCATCAACTCCGGAAAAGGAGAGTCATAAGATCAATGTATTTTCTACCTCATAATGCCTAGTCACTCAGAACACTACACTTTGTGAGTGCCTACTGTGTTCCCGTCACCGTACCGGGCAGCAGGAAACCAGTGATGAGCAAGACAGATGAAGTCCTTGCCTCGTGGTACTCACAGCCCAAAGAAAGAAAACAGCAGAGTGAGGGGAGTCACTCAGTTCTTCAGTGTTTTGAGAGGCTGCTAAAGGATCAGACCCAGAACCTTGCCCAGCACAACAGAAGCCCTCACGGAATAACTGGATCTGCTTCTCAGAAAAGAAATGAGTAAACATTAAGTTTTATATACATTTTCTGAAGGTTCACAGCCCACCTATGCATTTCAGTATAAGAATCTCATTGCAGGCTGGGCACAGTGGTTCACATCTGTAATTCCAGTACTTTGGGAGGGTGAGGCAGGAGGATCACTTGAGTCTAGGAGTTCAAAACCAACCTGGGCAACACAGTAGGACCCCAGTTCTAAATATATATATATAGAGAGAGAGAGAGAGAAAGAGAGAGAGAGAGAGCGAGAGAGAGCCAGGTGTGATAGTGCACACTTACAGTGTCAGCTACTCAAAAAGCTGAGGGAGAAGGATCCCTAGAGGCCAGGAGTTTGAGGCTGCAGTAAGCTGTGATTACACCACTGCACTCCAGCTTGGGTAACAGAGCCAGCTACTGTCTCAAAAAAAAAAAAAAAAATGATCATCTCAGGGGTAGGGAGAAGTCAAAAAGGCACGACGGAGAAAGAGAGAGAGGAGTCTAACTCTGTTTGCAAGGGTTACTAGGGGAGGCAACGAAAAGGGGTAGACGAAAAACCTCAACTGAGCCTGTTACTGTTTGCATTTCCTTTTACACAATTAACACATGCTTAGTGCAGAAAACTTAGAAATGGTCAGAAAGTGCAGTGGAAGAAGGCACCCCAGCAATCCCAGAGAGCACTACCGTATTCCTTTCCGGTGTGTGGCCTCTTGTCTGTATGTGTGTGCACACACATGGAAATGCATGAGCATGCACACGCAGGTGTAACGAGAAGTAACAAGAGGGAGACAATTTTATTCAGCAGCTGTGTGGTTGTTAAAGGGCCTTTGATGGAAGGGTTTTTTAACTATGGGTCATGACCCTTTAGTGGGTTACAAAATTACTTTAGCAGGCCACAATCAACTTTTATTTTACTTTTGAGACAGAGTCTGGCTCTATTGCCCAGGCTGGAGTGCAGTGGCATGATCTCGGCTCACTGCAACCTCTACTTCCTGGGCTCAAACAATCCTCCCACCTCAGCCTCCTGAGTAGCTGGGATTACAGGCACGCACCACCAAGCTGGCTGATTTTTGTATTTCTTTTTTTGTAGAGATGGGGTTTCTCTATGTTGTCTAGGCTGATCTTGAACTGGTGAGATCAAGTGAGCCGCCCAACTTGGTCTCCCAAAGTGCTGGGATTACAGGCGTGAGCCATTGGGCCTGGCTTAAATTTCCTTTAGTATATATATGTAAGTGTCCATATGCACGTGTGTACAATGTGTGCTTACTCAAGATGCAGGCCACTCTGAATATGCACATTTAAGGCAAGAGTTGTGGCAGAACTGGATGGTCCTGCATAATAGAAGGGGGTGAGGAATGTCTGGCTCCTAGAAATATGAGAAGGCAAAGAATTAGAAAGTTATAGGGTTAAGGAAACTGGGAGATAGGAAAAAAAAAAGTTCCAAGTTGGGAATGCAACCAGGAAAGGACCAGGGAAGGGAGAACTAAGTATTAATGGAGATTGTTATGTTGTTTCTAAGGGAGGTATGGCATGAATGTTTTCCATCTTCTTATATCTTCAGTAAAATCTATGCTGATCAGCAGTACATGTGTGCCTATGAAATCTTTTGGGAAACTCAAGGAGATGCTGAGTTCTATGTGCAAACTGACATGGGGCAAAATTTGAGTCTACACGTGTGAGATACACAAGCTAGAGTATGAAGAAGATGTTACATTTGGGGTACATATCAATCTACAGATCTATAACTATACACCTTCTGTGTGTGCAAAAGATGAAATAAAGTATACTACTTTTATCCTATTTCCCCTTAGGGGATATATTTTGAACATTTTGTCATATCAATAAACACTTTTTTTTCAACAAGTCATTTCAGCAGCATTTTAGAATTAAATGCTATATTAATCCTAATGCCTGTAATCCCAACGTTTTGGGAGGCCGAGGCGGAAGGATCACCTGAGGTCAGGGGTTCGAGACCAGCCTGGCCAACATGGTGAAACCCCGTCTCTACTAAAAATACAAATATTAGCCAGGTGTGGTGGCACACACCTATAATCCCAGCTACTTGGGAGGCTGAGGCAGGAGAATCGCTTGAACCCGAGAGGCAGAGGTTGCAGTGAGCCAAGATCGCACCACTGTACTCCCAGCCTGGGCAACAGAGCAAGACTCTGTCTCAAAACAAACAAACAAGCAAAAAAAACAGGTTATACAACAAAACAAACAAACAAAAATAAACAGGTTATACATACCCTATGCTGTCCACGCATATCTCTGCTAAAACAGGGGCTAGCAAGGCTAGAATACCTGCTTTCCCACCAGACAAGAATCCCTGGAAGTCAGGGACTGATTTATCTTCCATATCTCCAAGGTCTGCAGGATTCCTATCATGTAATAGGTATTCAATCACTTTTGTATTTTTCGCTGGTTTTCTGTTTCAAAAGAACCAAACTATACAGTAGCTTAAAGGAGTTGCAAAATAGCTAATGAAGCCAGGGGAGTTCAAACCCTAATGGCGTGGTAGAAAGAACTGAGGACACATATGGAATCAGCCTATACTAATCCTAACCACTACCTAAGAACTTTTAAATGAAAACAATGTCTGTTCCTACAGAATCATTCATTAATTCAATACAGTTTCATATTCTGGGACTTCGGAGATTGATAACACATGGTTCACACTGACGACCTCACAATCTAATGAGAGAAGGACATTGAATGCCGTGAATACAGTGCTCTAAGTGCTAGAAAACAGAGACATTAACCATAGGAAAAGGACTGACTAACTGCCTAGAATCAGGGAATGTTAGCCTCTAGAGAAAGCTCATGTTTTTAACCTTGCCCCTACCCAACCTCAAAAATCCCACCCTGAAAGAATAGTTCTGGTGAGAAATTTGGCAATCAGACCCAAACATATTTTCAAGCTCTTCCTTGGAGCCATTTATTGAAGTGGAGAAGACAGAATCCCAAGATGGGAGTGTGGACCTAAGGGGAAAGGGCCAAGGGACTGTCCGAATTGCCACATTTGCAGTCACTGAGGCCTCCCTACTCTAGGCAAAAAGCCAAAGGGAGTCCAGGACTCCATGATCCAGTCCGGCCTAACAGGAGGTAACCCTGCTAGTGAACACAGTGGCATAATTCAAAATGAGAACTAGGAAATGCAACACTAACACTCTTGTTAAGGGCCATGTGGAAAAACTGGGGCACTTCCAGACATCGGTCACAAAAATAATGATTTTAAAGTGGAAGAGATACAGAAGTTAAGTATATTTGGTTTGAACAAGAAATGATAATGTGTTTCCAAGGACCGTCTTCCAAGGGCTGTTCTGCCTGGCTATGTGAAAGAAGAAACGTGTTTCCCAGCCTCAAGTCTATGCTGTCTCCTTCATCTATGATACAGAAATCACTAGCAATATGTAAGAGGCCAAATTTAGCTGATTTTTTAAAAAACAAAACTGTCACAAATTTTGCAACTTACCAATTATTCTTTAATGTATCAGCCACTGGGGAAACCAAAAGCTTAGAAAATATATAATTCATTCCAAATGGCTATCATAAATTTTGTAAAGTCAGAGTCATTTATGTAACTGCTAACAACCTTAGCAAGTCGTTCCATTAAACATGACCTACAAACCTTGAAAAACAAGGATCAACTAATAACACAATGAGTTGTTAAATAGCCGAACTAGAGCAAGGGGGCCATTCCAGTTCTAATGAGATCAAAGCATAGTTAATAGTGTGATTAATACATATTGAGTGTCCACTGGATATGCATCATTATACAATAAAACTATAGATTTTTATTACTTAATAATAGTAATTAGACACACATGTATT
This sequence comes from Rhinopithecus bieti, assembly GCF_001698545.2. Classification (NCBI taxonomy): domain Eukaryota; kingdom Metazoa; phylum Chordata; class Mammalia; order Primates; family Cercopithecidae; genus Rhinopithecus; species Rhinopithecus bieti. The sequence continues at coordinate 220,067 of NW_016813202.1, forward strand.
GAGTAGGTTTTCCAAGCGTGAAGATACACATGAGAGGTTATAAAATATTTTTTAAATGTTGCACATACACATCAAGTTCTGCTTTTGTCTCATTTTTATCCTTCTATAATTTTAGGAGATAAAAATATGATGATTTTAAAAAAGAAGATAAAAAGGACTATAAATTCATTTAGTAAATGCCTTCTAAGGGCCAGGATCTGAAATACAGGCAAGAGATACAAAGATGACCAGAGTATGGTTCCTGTCCTTAAGGAGTTCACAGTCTAAACAAGTCAGTCAAAGAATAATTATCATGTCCTGTACGTTTGAGCAAACTGCTGTCTGAATGAAGTACTGCGTAACACAGAGAGTGGCGTTCAGGAAGGCTGTACTGGAGGTGACGGCTGACCGGGGTCTTGGGAGATACGAGGTCTCTAGGCAGGGGAGGAAAAGATCTTTCAGGCAAGAGCACCCAGACTGTGAATTCTCAGAGACAAGGGTTAAGCGTTACATATATTTTCAACCCCGAAGCCTACCACAGGCCCCTGTTACCATTGTTAGAACGCAATACATATCTGAAGAATGTATGTATATGTAGTGAAAGAACTATAAATAAAATAAATACATGAACAAACACCAACCACCTCTCTACTTCTATTCACACATGATTCTAGATTCCTGAGAAGGAAGAACAGAACAACAGAAAATCCCTTTTCAGAGTCCATGAACTATAAAGAAAAGATGTTTACTCTCCTTGTTTGCTACAGCCAGATTTAGTAACGGACATAACCAAGCCCTGGAGGACCTGTTTCTGTCTAAACCTATGCCTTGACAAGGTCCCAGGAGCCTGGATGAGCCACACCTCAAGCTTCACCTGTGGATGACACCTCCCATTGTTCAGCAATGCGGACGCCTGCAGCAGCTACAGCCAGGAGCAGCTCTCCCGGCCCATGAGTTAGGAAGCAAGGACTCAGGAATCCTGCTGCACACTATGGTATCAGGGAAATAAAGTCAAAATAAAAGCCATGGTTGGGACAGGAAGGGTGAAAGATGGTCACAACGCCACACAGAAACTAGCTCCTCTAAGAAATGCCACAGGGAGCCATTTACACGCTTAGTTAGGTGACATGTCTCCAACAACCACCCACAGGGAAGTTTGAAGCTCTTCATGCCATATCTTCTTACCCTTCTTTGTAAAGTTTTAAATGTTTACAAATATTTTTATTTATATTATAACTATAACTTAAATTTTAAAAATGGTTAATAATTCTGAAGACTTATCAATGCTTTTAATATCCTAATGTACATTTTGACTCTCTAAAAAGGACATAGCTTACGCGGTATATCCCAAAACTAAGATATCATGCAATCCTTTTTTCAAAGACTATCTGTGAAGGACGGATTGTCTATAAAACACACTTGCAACAGTGCTGCCCCACCCCTTTGGGTCACAGCAGGGTAGCAAAGGAGCAAACAGGTAGTTATTTAAGACAGTGTATGCATCACCATCTTGATGGATACTAAGACCTAATTAAAGAAGAAAAATGGAATGGATGCTCAGATCCCCTTCCTCCCCCCAAAATAAAAGGAAAAGTGGAAGGATTATATTCGCCCAGTTTAGAGAGAGAATAGTTGTTCATTACCTATTGATTTGTTTATTCCTCATTTAGCAATGAGTCTTAATGCATTCATAATGTCTTTTAAGAATGAGGCATGGTTTTGTTTTGTTTTTGAGATGAAGTCTCGCTCTGTCACCCAGACTGGAGTGCCGTGGCGCGATTTTGGCTCACTGCAACCTCTGCCTCCTGAATTCAAGTGATTCTCCCGTCTCAGCCTTGGGAGTAGCTGGGCTTACAGGCACGTGCCATCATGCCTGGCTCATTTTTGTGATTTTAGTAGAGGCAGGGTTTTGCCATGTTGGCCAGGCTGGTCTCGAACTTGAACTCAGGCGATCCACCCTCCTCAGCCTCCCAAAGTGCTGGGAGTACAGATGTGGACGCTGTGCCTGGTCAAGCATGGGTTCTTAATCCAAGAGTTTCCTAAACCCATCTGAAGTTATTTGTATTTTCAGCCATTCGGTCTTCTAAGAAAGTAGTTCTTCCGTGACTTTTATGCAAGGAGTAGATCAGCTCCCCATCCGAGAAAGCAGGCTGCAGCCCCAGGCAGCCCCAACGGGGCAGCAGGTCGCCTGACAACCCGTACATGAGGTATATTCTCCAGGCTGAACAGTGTCCACTGCTTTTATTGCCAAGTAGCTATGGATGGTTTGCTCAGTATATAAAAGCTCCACTGGCCCAGCTTCTGGGTGGGTTGAGGCTGATGTTCTTAAGCCAGGCACAGAGAAAGCAGAAAGGGAACAGATAAAAGTTCCCTTTCTTCTGCCTCCAAGTTGGCCTTTCTCTGACACAAAGAAAAAAAATGGTCAGGTGCAGTGGCTCATGCCTATAATCCCAATTGGAGGCCAAAGTGGGCAGATAGCTCGAGCCCAGGAGTTTGAGACCAGCCTGGGCAACAAAGTGAGACCCTGTCTCTATAAAAAATACAAAAATTAGCTGGTGTGGTGGTGCATGCCTATAGTCCCAGCTACTCGGGAGGCTGAGGTGGAAGGATCAATGGAGCCCAGGATGTTAAGGCTGCAGTAAGCAGTGATAGTGCCACTGCACTCTGGCCTGGGCAAAAGAGGGAGACCCTGTCTTAAAAAAAGGAGGAGGAAAGACAGTTCATGGAGAATGTAATGCAGATTCTTCTTAACCAGTTCTTATGTTGTACATCTGTACTTGTCTGACTCAAGTAGTTCCTTCCAAAGGACAGTAGAAGCTCTCCAAATGGAGCACCACTTACCCTGATCATCCAACAACAAACTCTTTCCTTCTCCCTCTGTCAAATACATGAATGATGTCCACGGCACACTCAGTACTATGGCCAATGACTGCTGCTCTCCAGCATAAATGGGTGCTTGTGTTCCCACCAGTTGTGCTCTACTTCCTAAAGTCAGCCGTGTTTCTTCCCAAGCCTATGTGTGCTGCTTACATAAACGTAATTCCATGGTTGATGAATTCAGAAATATGAGTGTTAAAAAAAAGAGTTGCTGATTCTATGAAAACACAGTGGAATGATTTAGAAACATTCAACAAAGCTGAATTTCCACCCCCCGCAACACAAAAAGTTTGTCCAATTAGGTGTGCCTGAAATAAATGTGAAAGACTTGGTGGGCAAGGCCATTAGAACAGGAAATTCTGCATGAAGGCTGTTTCCCAAGTGTCTTCATGTCCTCACTGGGTTTGGAGAAATCAAAATTGGGTGCAATAAAAGATGTATTTTGGGTGTTTATCCAGGGCAAATGACATGGCATGCCAAATCAGGCGATCCTTACACACAAAAAATATGTCTTAGCCCCACATATACATCACCTGTCATGTATTTTTTGACCTTTCAATTAACCATCCAACTTCTGTTCTCAAGGTCACTGGACAAAATAGCTTTTGGTAAACATCTGATTATTTACGTCCATTTTGTATTTTCCTTTCATCATTAGTACTAGTCCACCTCCCTATTTCTGGAAGCATGTAAGTTATTGAGTGGGTACAGTAGAAACACTAGACCTGATGTCAGAAAACAGATTCGAGTCATGACCTGGATTCTTTGGGCTTCCGTTTTCTTATCTATAAAATGTGGTGCTGGGGATGGGGATGGAATGGAGGCTGGGAGTAGATGATGAGAGATTAAGTTGGACTAGATAATCTTTCAAGTCTCTTCTGATTCTATAAAATGCTATTCTATATAACTTGGGTCATATAAGGCAGGCAGAGCTCCTTAAACATTTATTAGTCTTTAGAAATACATTAGAAAACAACATTTGGAAAATACATATTTGTTATTAATGTTGAGAATAAGTAAATTTACTTGAGATAAGTAAACTTTTTTAAGAATTTTAATTTAAAAGAAGAAAATACAAAAGTAACCGCATATATAAATGATTAAAATAAGATATAAGTTACCAACATAAAATAGAAATTGAAATCCTTATAATTTGAGAATAAGAAAAGATCTAAAAGATGTTATATCTTAAATGTCCATGCTAGCTATAACAACAAACAAACTTTTAGAAGAAACTATTCTTATTAATTTACAGTTTCAAAGTAGATTACCAAGTTGCATTTCTGGGAATGGTATGTAGTATAAAATTAAATAATATCCAGTGTTAACTTTAATTTCACTAACAACAATTATTGATTGGTGGAAATAAATTACCCAAGTACTTTAAAATCTTTAGAACTGGCCAGGCGTGGTGGCTCATGCCTGTAATCCTAGCATTTTGGGAGGCTGAGGCAGGCGGACTGTCTGAGCTCAGGAGTTTGAAACCAGCCTGAGACCAGCCTGGGCAACATGGTGAAACCCTGTTTCTACTAAAATATAAATAATCAGCTGGGCGTGGCAGTGTGTGCCTGTAGTCCCAGCTACTCAGGAGGCTGAGGTAGAAGACTCGCTTGAACCCGGGAGGTGAAGGCTGCAGTGAGCCAAGATCATGCCACTGCATTGCAGCCTGGGCAACAGAAAGAGACTCCATCTCAAACAAACAAACAAACAAACAGAAACAACAACAACTTTAGTTCTACAACAGAATTAAAATAAAGTTAAGCCTAAGACTTAATCCAAATCACACCTGAATTCCCTTACTAGCAATGTGGCTTGTCAAAAATAAGTATTTCTAGATAAAAAGAAAATTATTGGAGCTCACTACCTAACATATTGTTTTGGTGTTTCTTTCATTTTAATTATTAATTAAAATGGTGTCTGAATGACCTTCTGTGCCACAAAAATCATACAAACTAGTCTCATATAGAAACATAAGAAGTTTAAATCTAAGTACACATGATCCTTTTGAATAACCATTCGTCATTTGTCAGTGGGAAGAATAAAACAAGTGTAATATTCGGTTTGTGTGCTGCCCTGGAGTCTATATCCATTTCAAGTTTTCTTTTATGATTCAGCTATTCCAAGAGTTCCAAGAGTCTGAAAATATTTCATTAAAAATTAATGTGTTATCCACACAAATGGCAAATATTGAAAACTAGGAATATAAATAAAAAATAATAAAAATAGTAAGTCTACTAATACTGAAGAGGAAGGAAGACAGGAGGGGAGGAGAGCATGTGAAAAGGAGAGAGATTTTAAACATCCGGTTTCTATTCTGGACCGTTATGGAAACAGACAGACACAGCAAGCGGAAGCCAAATTTATTCTTGGGCTCTGACAGGATTTGTTTTCGAACTTGTCATTATTTTTACTATATTCTTCCTAATAATATTTCTCCAGCATTCTAGATTTCCTGACCGACAATACCGGTCTCATTCAGAGCTTACAAATGAGAACTGTGGAGGATTCAGGCACATTGGTGGAGGCTAGCTGCCTTGCGAGGTTACTTGCTGGGGGTTTAAAACTTTCCCAGGAACCTTCTGCACTACGGCACACAATTATGTGTGTGCACATGGCCCCCATCCTATGCATTCTTCCCAAGTCCCATTAAGTGATCTGCCTAGGACCTAACACAACCTCTGGCAGAGCAACAACTACCTGGTCTGTCCTAAAAGGGTGAAGACGAACAAACGATGCCCAATCCACTGATGCTGGTACAAAGGCAATAAAAGCTCCAGGCATCCTCTTTGCCCTTTTTGTAAGAATTATTCCAAGTTAAATAGCAAGCAAGTACCTTCCTTATTCTATCTCAAGCCTTTTCCTTTACATGTCACGGAGAGAAAGTTACACTGCTTATCAAACATGCAGCCACGAACACACACTTGTTCCTACATCAAAATAAAACACAATGGAGCTCCTCTATGCAAAGATAATGAGGGCACTATTTTGAAAATATGAAAGATTTGTTTAACGCAGACTATAAAAACATCTCTTTGCATCAAAATAAGTGTCCCTCTGTATTGCATACTGATTATTTTCTATAGAATTTAAATTGTACATAAAATTATATTTGTGCCTTGTTTAATGTAAATTGATTGTCTCAATTATTGGGAAAGGATTTGAATTTTAATGGACTATTTTGCTGGAGATATGCCAAGCAAATCAGCAAAAACTCTAATAGCTCTAGCTGGAGGTACACAGCCAAACATTTAAATCAGGAAGAAGATGTGGTTCCAAGAATTGATCCTAAAGTAGTCTGAAAAGGTTTGTAAGCTTTTCTCCATGACAAAGAAATCAGCTTTAACTTTCAGTGTTGCAAGATTCTGTGACTGCGAGGCTGTCATTTGGTTTCTGTCTGAAAAAACTGGAAAGATCCACACATGAGTGGAAAGAACTTTTGTGGCTATACTTTTTTTTTTTAATGTTCTTTTTTCCTACAGATTAGGTTACCTATGAAAATCAGGGCTTTTCCCTGAAGGCAGAACTGACGTCAAATCCAGCGGCATTGTGTCATGCAAGCGCTGAGACACACTTGAATGGAACGCTTCCCTGTCTTTGGGAAGGCCACACCAGGAGGCTGGCTGCAGACGTATCACAGCCACATGCCACATAGTTACTGCTTCACATGTCTCCTTCTCATAATCCAGAGTCTAGGACATCAGACAAAGCTCCTCCATTCTTTTTTTTTTTTTTTACTTTTTTTTTTC
>NW_016813202.1:227439-240517 GCF_001698545.2 Rhinopithecus bieti
TTAATGATTGCCATTCTAACTGGTGTGAGATGGTATCTCATTGTGGTTTTGATTTGCATTTCTCTGATGGCCCGAGATGATGAGCATTTTTTCATGTGTCTGTTGGCTGTATGAATGTCTTCTTTTGAGAAATGTCTGTTCATATCCTTTGCCCACTTTTTGATGGGGTTGTTTGTTTTTTTCTTGTATATTTGTTTGAGTTCTTTGTAGATTCTGGATAATAGCCCTTTGTCAGATGAGTAGATTGCAAAAATTTTCTCCCATTCTGTAGGTTGCCTGTTCACTCTTATGGTAGTTTCTTTTGCTGTGCAGAAGCTCCTTAGTTTAATTATATCCCATTTGTCAATTTTGGCTTTTGCTGCCGTTGCTTTTGGTGTTTTACCGTTACAGGCAAGAGCCGACTTTAGCCGTCTTGCCACCCAGACGGTTGCTACATTTTTATTGTTTCATTACAACCAGTGATACCAGAGGTGCAGATACCCATCTGCCGCAAATCGCCACCCTTCTACTAAAATCCTTTTCACAGTTCCTCAGTCTCAAGAAACACTGTTGATATCGATGTAAAAATCACCTGTTGGTGTAATATGATGAACTATTCACTTACACAGCAAAGTTTATGCCTCATTATTAACCAACATGAATTCATTTTGAATGCTACCAATTAGAGGTATTTTATAAAAATACAAAGTTTTATTATAATAATTTCCATCTTTAAAGAGCCTCTTTTTGCTATGGAAAACTGACAGTACTAATGCAGACACACATACAGATGTTACAACAGCACAGAGTATAAACTAAGCTTTGGGCCAGTGAATAAAGATTTCTTCTGTTATTCATCAAACTTTCCTGAATGAATTTCTATGATGCTAAAGAATCAAGCTCAATATAAGGCATTTCTTTCTATAACAACATTCAGAAAGTCTAGAAAGGGTCATAAATTACGATCAATGACAGTTGTGACTCTTCCTATGTTCTGATCTGACTCGTATAAAACAATCCCAATGCTAAGATTGATCAAAGTCTGTATGATATATCTGTATCTATATTTACATACATTTTTTAAACAAACCTAGAGTTTTCTGACAACTAGATTTTTGATTAAAATTCTCTGTTCCCTAATGAGTACATCTCAGATTTTAGACAATAAGTCTAGCCGTATGAATTTGAATAAAATGCTACTCCTAGGCACACCATTTACCATTTTACTGTAGAGGAGAATACATTCTGACCAGATTTCCTTCTAGAAATGAAGTGGGTATTCTAGAAATGAAGAACCAAAGCAACAGGACTGTGAAGAGAGAGCAGGAAAGTAATGTAAAATTGAGGGGAGTATCAGACAAAGAAAAAGATAAAGAAATAGCAGAGAAGTAGCATGGGCTGGTTAGAAAACAATTCAGCATGAACAGCACATTTGGCATCTTAATACCCATCCGTCCCCTGTACCCACATTTGCAGAGGACTGTGTGAGCTTCACTTAGCAGCCAGAGTCAGGAATACATCAGCTAGATGGATGCCTACTTTCTTTTAATGACACATTTGCCTAACATATAAATATTACAATTTACATTTAGTGGAAAAGAGTGACTCAAAAGCCACTTTAATGCTGTTTTTCTATATTCATACAAAATGCTTTTAAAATACCTGCTCCTTAAAGCTGAATATTTTCCATAGATAAGAAGGAGAAAATGGTTCTGCCCATGTTCATATACAAAATGAATTATTTTATGGATAATGGAAAATTTTTAAACCAATTAATTTCTAGAAAACAAAAGTCCAGAAAATATCACTAAATATCATCAAGATATGATCACAAAACCAAACATTTACTTTAATCTGCTAAATTCCCACCACCAGCAGACTGCATGCTACACATGGCCAAAACAATGCACGAAATTGCTTTTTCCCCTTAAATATGCACATTCAGCTCAACACAGGAAAACACTTTTCAAAAGCACTAAAGGCACTGCTTTCCTTATGCAATCACCTCAGAAGTTATTTTGTTCAAAATTACCAAAGAAATATCAAAAAGCCATGGTATCCCACAAAGCAGTTAATTCATTATGTTTGATTGAGTCTAGATTTCAATCTTTTGTGTAACATCAAAAGTGCACAATTGGAACACTGCTGCCTACAGGGCCTTACACACAGCTCCCACCCCATGTCAATGCCTTCCAGCCATTTCCCAGAATTCCTGGAATTCTTCTTGGAACTGATCCATAGGCTCTCTGACAGGCAAATTGAACTGACCTTCCCAAGTCAGGTGAAAAGGGTCTGCCTTGGAACAAAACCTCTCAAAAGCAGCCTGAAATTGAGTGTTTCCTAAGACAAAAGTGGGGTCCTGTCTAGCAGCAGAGCTTATTTAGTTTTAAAGGAAGACTTGCTATTTAATGTTTTTCTTTTCCTTTTTTTTTTAATTTAATAATGATATACTATTAAGTTTGAATTGCAGAATAAAACCGAAGAACCTATTTTATTTAACAAAAACATACATTGTTTTGTACACGCCAGGCAAGCTCTAAGCTCATTTAAGTCTCATAACCCTACGAGGTGGGAACTTTTCTGTTTTTCTCTCCTATAGATGAAGACACTGACTCACTGAGGGGTGTTCGGTGGTGGGACTGACATTAGAACCCAGGCAGAAAGCTCTGGAAACTGCATATTCTTAACCATTATGCACCATATGCTCCATTAGCAATTAAAAAGTCTTTTTAAAAGCTCATTTAGTCCTGCTATAACCTGGGAAGCTTTCTAAGGCACATTAGCCTGAAAGGCCCCTAGTAGAGAGAGAATTTGACTATTAGATGTAACAAACACCGTCACTACCAAATTGGGATGGGAAAATCTGCCAAAGAGCTTCGTGGACTGGGAGTCGGGCGGCTTGTAGTCCAAGCCCCGCTGAGATGCTGGCTTGCTGGGGAAACTCAGGTAGGCACTGCAGTACAGGAGTTAAAAGCATGGGCTCTGACCTCAGATACTCCTGCACTCCTAGACTAACAATGCCACATATTAGCTGTGTGATGTTGGGTAAGTTATATAACTTCTCAGAGCCTCAATTTCCCCCTCTAGAAACAGAAGGCAATACTACTATCTCTACAGAACAGCTCCTCTGATGTGTGTGTGTGTGCGTGCATGCGTGTGTGTGTGCGTGTGTGCGCGTGCGTGTGTGTGCGCGTGTGTGTGTGCGTGTGTGTGTGTGCGTGCGTGCGTGTTGTGTGACGAAGTCTCACTCTTGTTGCTCAGGTTGGGGTACAGTGGCATGATCTTGGCTCACTGCAACCTCTGCCTCCTGGCTTCAACTGTTTCTCCTGCCTCAGGCTCTGGAGTAGCTGGGATTACAGGCACCCACCATCCCACTTGGCTAATTTTTTGTGTTTTTAGTAGAGATGGGGTTTCACCATGTTGGCCAGGCTGGTCTCGAACTCCTGACCTCAGGTGATCCACCTGCCTTGGCCTCTCGAAGTGCTGAGATTACAGGCATGAGCCACTGTGCCCGGCCACATGATTAAATTTAAAATGGTAAACTGGGTGCAGTGACATGCACCTGAGGTCCCAGCTACCTGGGAGGCTAAGGTGGGAGGATCACTTAAACCCAGGAGGTTGAGGCTACAGTGAGCCATGATCGCATGACTGCACCCCAGCCTGGGTGACAGAGTGAGACCCTGTCTCAAAAAATAAAAAATAAAATAACATAAAAATAAAAGAAGCAGCAGTCACCAGTATTGTAACACATTATCACACATTGTTTTTCATTCTTCCACACCTCACCTTCCGTTCCCTCACTCTCACTGCCCAGGGACTGCAGCCAAAATAAGCATTCGTATTTAATCCTTGTGCAGGTTCTAAGACAGTAGGAATGAAGGAATTGGCAGAATCTTCATTGAAGTCACTCACTTGGTTAGTTAACATATCTTAAAACAGAAATGGAAAGATACAAACCAGAGGAATGTCATACAAATGGAAGTAGTTGGATAATGCAAGAAAAATCACTGGTGAAAATGTCAATAAACTCAGAGATCAGAAACCAACTTCAAAGTTAAAGATAGGCCATGATCAGCAGAAAGTTATCAGGAGCCACTCCGGCTCACCAAGGATGAGAAAAGCCTCATGGTATTGAAAACGCTAACATCACAGAAATGTTTTTCCCCTGTTTAAAAGCCTTCAAAGGACCCTCTCAGAGTGCTCAGAAGAAATCCTAAACATTTTTACATGGTTCAAGAGAAAGACTCTTCCAGGTCTAACTTCTGAGGGGTCTACTTCCTACTAGGAGGTAGGAAGGCGTGTGAGCTCACGCGCGTGCACACACACACACACACAAAATCACTCCCGCTCTAACAGTGCGCAAAAGCCAGATAATCTTCAAAATCATATTTTTTCTTGAGCCAATCAGAGAGCTGAGGTTGCAAGGTAACTAGCTGATGTAAATTCCAAAAGGTGACATGTCTCTCTGAAGACAGAACAATTGAACCGTTTTATCTTTGGCATAGCATGGAAAGGGGAAAAGGCCACTGTAAAAGTAGATTAAAGGAAAGCAGCCAACATTTTAATGGGTTCTTAGAGTGTGGGCTAGTGTGCCAGCCTGGAACCCGGGGAGCCCCAAACACAAGAGGACAAGAGAAAGCTGCACTCATTATTGAAGACTTTCCACAGCCTTCCTCCCACTGGATGCACACAGGAAACACTGGAGGCGGGGCAAAAAACCCGCCCGCAGCTTCACCACTTTGAGGTGGGACATGAGCACTCCCACTGCCCACTGACTAGACTTTATTTTTTCACATGAAGCAAAAGCCTCAAGCTCCTGGGGGAGGGGCAAGAAACCTCAGGAAAAGGCCCACTGTGTCCAGGGGAAGGTGAGAGGCAAAAGCTGTCTTCCTCTGGGAAATGGGTGGAAACCTGTTGCCCCTGATCCTAGGAAAAATGTGAACTGTCACTGAGGGAGGGCAAAAGCAAAATCCATCAGTGGTGTGATGCTAAATGTTTAAAAAACAGCTTTCTGGATGGGCACGGTGGCTCACACCTGTAATCCCAGCACTTTGGGAGGCCGAGGTGGGCAGATCACGAGGTCAGGAAATCCAGACCATCCTGGCTAACATAGTGAAACCCCATCTCTATTAAAAATACAAAAAAAAAAAAAAAAAAAATTAGCCGAGCATGGTGGCGGGTGCCTGTAATCCCAGCTACTCAGGAGGCTGAGGCAGAAGAATGGCATGAACCCGGGAGGCGGAGCTTGCAGTGAGCCGAGATCGTGCCACTGCAGTCCAGCCTGGGCGACAGAGCGAGACTCCGTCTCAAAAACAAAACAAACAAACAAACAAACAAACAAAAAAACCGCTTTCGGGGGAAAAATAAGTCCTGATTCATAGTGTCTGAAAATTTCTGTAGTGTACCTACTTCTGCCATGGCCAATTTTAAACTATCAATGTGATGTCAAATGGCTCACACATTTCAGCAAACCACTGCATCTAACACTGTGGAAGTGGCTGGAAATCCCATCCCCAGCCCCACCATAGGCCATGATGAGAGTCAAACAGAAATGCTACAAATGAAAAAACAAAGAATACAACATCAGAAATAAAGAATTCCCATGATGGGTCTATCAGCAGAATGGATTCAGCAGAGGGAAAAAAAAATCATTAAATTTGAAGATTGACCAATAAAAATTATCCAAAATGAAATAAAAAGAAGAGAGAAAGAAGTTGAGGATGGGAGTGGGGAAGAGACTAGAACAGTACATCCAAGAACTGTGGGACAACATCAAATGTAGGACATCATCACATGGTCTTTCTAATGCATAACTGGAGTCCCAGAAGAACAGAAAGACAAAAGGAAGATTAAACTCCTGCTTACTGTCTCTGCCTCATTTATTGTCTTTCTCCCTTTATGTTTTAAAGCAATAGTGAGTTCTTGAAGAGACCATGTTCTCCTTGACCCCCAAGATCTTCAAACATGTACACCTTTTTTCCTGTTAAGAATTTTTCCATGTCATAGCCAGCACGGTGGCTCACGCCTATAATCCCAGCACTTTGGGAGGTTAAGGCAGGCGGATTACAAGGTCAGGAGATTGAGACCATCCTGGCTAACATGGTGAAACCCTGTCTCTACTAAAAAATACAAAAAACTTAGCCGGGCGTGGTGGCGGGCGCCTGTAGTCCCAGCTACTCTGGAGGCTGAGGCAGGAGAATGGTGTGAACCCGGGAGGTGGGGCTTGCAGTGAGCCGAGATCGCGCCACTGCACTCCAGCCTGGGCAACAGAGCAAGACTCCGTTATGGGAAAAAAAAAAAAAAGAATTCTTCCATGTCATTTTAGGATTTGATGATACATATTATTTCTCAAAAGAATTGTGCCCTGTACCTCCAAACCTGGGTGACATGCCAGTCTGATGGGCACACATAGCATCCTGGGTTTATTCTTACCATAGTCTATAACACTTACATGATTACTGTATACCTCTTGCACTGGATTAGAAGCTTCTAACGGGTAAATCTGTCTTTTTTCCTTTTGTACCTAGTGCTGAATGCATGTTAATAAATATAGGGATATATTAATAAGTTAGAAGGTGCAAGATAAAGCAAAAGCCAGGCAATCTAGTTTAGGTTTTCAAATTTAAAATTCAGTGTTTAAAATTATAGAGTCTAAGGCAAAGCAACAAACACAACTACAGAAATGAAAAATCCGATTTAACTTAAGAGTTCTAAGTTAAATTTTAAGTCTAAGAGTTAAGATAATGAAAATTCTAATCAGAAGTTCTAGATCTACCAAAAAGATAAACCAAAGAGAGAAAATCAGCTTTAGAGAGTGAACTGACTAAAAGAGGTTAACTTTGGATATATGTAAGAAATTTTTCAGGGACTTTCAGCACTGAAACGCACCTTTTCCCCCCTCTAATATAAGAACAGAAATTTACCTATTCTGTCTTTTTGGCAAAAGACCTTTCTAAAGATAGATGTTTAACAGTCATAGCCTCTTGTGGTTCTTTGTACAATGCTAACGTGTATAGCAAGCATTATTAATTGAATATTTTGTATTATCCAGAGTTAATTGTAGAAAAGCAAAATAATAAATATTATAAAATATTAAAATTGGCAGGTTATAAACGGTTTGTCAGAATTTTTGCCTCCAAACAGGCATTAGTTATTTCCTAGCACTAACATAAAATTTTCCCTCCCAGAAGTAGAAGTTAAACTCTGTTAGCCTTTTATTTTTCTGTTCCTAAAGACTTAATGAAGTTACAATTGGGAATTTAAAAAGAGTGTTCCTCTCAGATAAATGTAGTTAACTGATCTTTGACAAACAGCAAAAGTAGTACAATAGAGCAAAGACAGAGTTTTTAACAAGCAGTGCTAAAACAACTAGATATCCATATGCAAAAAAAGAATGAATCTAGACACAGACTTTATACCTTTTACAAAACATGACTTGAAATGGATCACAGATTCAACTGTAAAACACAAAACTATAAAAAAAATTCATAGAACAGGCAGGCGCGTGGCTCAAGCCTGTAATCCCCAGCACTTGTTGTGCCTGAGACGGGCGATCACGAGGTCAGGGAGATGCGAGACCATCCTGCGCTAACACGGTGACCCGTACTTACTAAAATATACAAAATAGGCCGCGGCGAGGTGCGCGGCGCCTGGTAGTCCCAGCTACTCGGAGCTGAGGCGAGGGAGAATGGCGCAAACCCGGGAGCGGAGGCCTGCAGTGGCTGAATGCCGGCCCCACTGCACTGCCACCTGAGTGACAGAGCGAGACTCCGTCTCAAAAAAAAAAAAAAAAAAAAAAAAGAAAAAAAAAATTCATAGAAAAAACATAGGAGAAAATCAACAGGTATGACAATAACTTTGATAGCTCACGGACCACAAGGTCGTGCTCCCATTGAAAAAAAAGTTGGCAAACACTCGGCCTTCCATGCTGTGGAATTTCTTGTTCTTTTGCTCTTCACAATAACTTTGCCAGCTGGCTCAAAAAAAAAAAAATTGATAAGGACTGGATTTTATTAAATTAAAACTTCTGTTCTGCAAAACGACAATCCATCAGGTAGAAGTGAGAAGAGCAAGCCACATGCTGGGAGGCAGAATATTGCAACAGGACACAAGCTGATAAAAGGACTTTATTTAATGTTATTAAAAGTAACGTCTTAAAAGCTCGACAGCAGTTAGAAAGACAAAAACCTGATTTTTTTTGGGGAAAGAATGGTCGGGCCCGCCGCCTGTCAAAGACGCTAACAGAGCCCTCACCAATATAGTGGGCAGATGTAAATCGCATAAAAAAGATGCTCCCACATCATATGTCATCAGGAAATGCAAATTAAAACAACGTTTAGATACCTATTACACACCGTATTAGAATAGCCAACGTCTGAGAACACTGACACCCAATGCTGGTTGGGATGTGGGAGCAACAGGAACTCTCATTCACTGCTGGGTGGGAATGCAAAATGGCAAACTGCTTTGGAAAACCATGTTTGGTGTTTTTTACAAAACTAAACATATTCGTACACTACAGATCAGCAAGCATACTCTTCGGGACTCCCCCAAACAGTCTGAAAGACATCCACATCCAAAACGTTGCACATAGATGTTTATAAGCAGCTTTCATCAAAATGACTAAAACTTGGAGTAAGCCAAGATGTCTGTTAGTAGGTGCAATAGAGTAAAGGTAACACTGTGGACATCCAGACACTGAACGGTACTATTCAACCACTAATCAAGAATGACGGCTATCGACACCATGAAAGATACCATGTAAGAAACGAAAAGGCATATTACAAAGTGAAAGAAGCCAAAATCTGAACAAGCTCATACTGGTAGATCCTCCGTATAAGGGAATTTGAAAAGGAAACGCTACGGAATGCAGTAAAAAGATCAGTCGTCTGCCAGGGCATGGGGTCAGGAAGGATGAATAGGCAGCAGCTACCCGACTTGATTTGGTAGGACAGTGAACTATGCTCTGTATGATATCGTGTCGATACGATTAGTCATGATATCATAGGTACCACGAGTCCATGTGATCATATATCAGATATGTATATCATACAGGGATGGTTCAATCAGTATGATCATATATCATATTGTTCGACTTTCTCTTAAAACCATGTAGATGTATTAGCAAAACCAGGCTGACCCTAACATCACTATGGCGCTTTGGGTGATTAGAGTGTCCCATGCATGAAGGCTTATCAATTGTCACAATTATACCACTCGTGGTGGGGATACTGATAATGGGGGGAGGCTATGCATCGTATGAGGGTATATGGAAATCTTTGTACCTTCGCGGTTTCAATTTGTTGTGGAACCTAAATTTGTGTAAGAAAATTTTAAGAGTGTTCTTATTCCTAACTGCTAAAATATGATTTTTACAAAAGCAACTAGATAGATGTATCCCTCTTGAAATTTTATTTGGGGGCTCATACCGAAAACTTTCACCACCAATTAGAGGACCACACCACACCAACACGACGACCACCACATCACAGCTCAGCAAACACTTAGAAACATCATAGGCATATCCCGCAAAGTTGTGGTCCAAATGTCGTTCCATAAATCAGTTGTTGGGAAAATTTCAAAAGACATTTTGCTTTAGAAACGTAACCATTATGTTAAACAGGTATTTTGGCTCACAGCTAACTCACAGAGCTCAATTTAAACCTATAATACTAATAAACACCATTAGAATCGAAGTCTCTTGAAGTTCCTGATGCAATCCCAGATCCAGAACAGAGCTCGAGCATGTATTGACGCGGCTATAAATATGTTGGAGTGAAGGATGGATGAATGAATTAGCAATGTGAAACATCAGTTCGAGCACTGGACGTTGTGCCAGGAACTATTCAAAGACCTTTTTAGGGATGTATCTTAGGCAGATTTTTTGTTCACCACAAACCTCTAACAAGGTAGCATTTGGAGATCAAGGGTAACAGAGCGTGGTGGAGGAGAAGAGGTGACCGAGTTTTAGAACGATTTCCAACGAAGGAAAGTCACTCGCGTCAGGAAGAGCTACAGAAGGCAGCGTCGGCCACAAGGAGAAGTAAACTGAGGCGAGCCCAGGAATGTGGTGAGGTGCTATGGATGCTTCTGATTGAGCCCCAAGGTGGTGCAGGACTCTCTACTTTGGTTTAGGATTCATGGATGCTGCTGAAGGCCCTCTCGGTGCAGACTCTGCTCCTCTCCCTTTAGGCGTTTTAAGTAGCCCCGCGACTGCTGCTGGACGCACCGGTGCAGATGACCTCTTCTTGCCTCCTACTTTGTTGTTGGGTAGGGTGATGGAGGGTACGTTCTCTAGGGTCTTGGGGCATCCATTCGATTTGATGCCACTAGGTTCGCGGTGCCAGACTCTCTCTCCTACTTTTGTTTTAGGATGGATGCTGTTGAGACCGGGTGCAGACTCTCTCTCTACTTTTGGCTTTACGGATGGATGCTGGTTGACACGGGTGCAGACTCTCTCTCTCCTTTTGGCTTTAGGATGGATGCTGTTAAGCACGGTGCAGACTCTCTCTCTCCTTTTGGCTTTAGGTCTTAAAAACAAAGGACTAGATCTTGAAGGTAGCTCAAAGAATGTAAGTTCCATAAGGACAAGGCTGTCTACGTGTCCTCGGATGTATCCCAAACGCATCAGCAGTGTATAAACACTCAGTCAATATTTGATGAATACATCAAAGGGTGTCTTTTTCTTCTTCCCGGGCAATGGGCTCATCCTAGGCAAAAGTGTAACTTATACTTTCTTTGGCATTGTCCCAACTTTGTTTTGTTGCCTCCTTTTCCCATTTAATGTTCTCCCTGGTAATCAGTCACAGCAGCCGCCTTGTCCCAGCTAAGGTAACCGCACAGCCTGCTTTAAATAACTCATTATCCATTCCCAGATCAAAATTCTAACTCCCACAGAGTGGCAAAGCTCCCAACTTATTGGGAGGGCAGCAGTCTGATCTGGCCTTCCCACTACGGTATAAACAAACATGTCTCCCAGTCCTCTCAGGGAGTTCTCAATGCATACAACTGGTTTATTATAAAGCGATGGTTTGAACCCCAATTGGCTTACAATTTTTGAATAATTTGAAAAAGGATAAATTTTCCTAAGTGATTTCCAGTATTCACAGCTTCCTGCTTTCTTCTCTGTGGTCCTCTCGGATGGTCTGTCGTGAGACCCCTCAGGTGAGACAGCCTCCCTAATCCAAACATGTCAGTGGTCCAGGGAAACAAACTCTAGGGATAACACCAACATTTCAAAACAAACAAGATGTCATAAGATTCTTTTCTAGCAGCATATACATCTCTTACCATGTCTTCATAAGAGTATAACTTTATAGTATAAAATAATGGCATATAAATCTAATTTTGTTAATTTGCTCTTAATAGCAGTTATTTAAAAACAAAGATTTGCAAGCAGCAAATCAAAGGAGTGCCTCTCTACAGTGAGGTGGTGGCAGGAGGCGGGGATCATATATCTGCTTTCGCAAAACAGATAAAGGGTGATTCATTTCTGAATTACAAGTCATACGGGACTTAAAACGTAGTTATTGGGAAACCATTACACGGCTGATGCAAGTACGCAATACTGCACTGTAGGGGGTTAACAAAACAATCCAAAACAAACTAAATTATTGTGATGAAGCTAAAGTAAGCAAGAAAAGCAGCATTTGAAAATGAAGATGGCCTCGGAAAAACGCTGATAATCTAGTCATAGAATCCTTTCCGCAAATCATCACTAGTCAAACGAGCAGCACTCTGGCTACGTCGCACGAGCTCTGCCGGGTGTGGAGGCGGCCAGTAGAATATTGCATAAGCATTCTCAGTATGTTCTTTTGGCTTATAAAAACCAAATTTCAGTACTTTTAAATTTTTTACTTAATAGATTTTGAAACTGTCCATAAGAACTGATAAAAACACCTATAACTCGGGGTGAGTCTTCTGCTCATCACTACCCAGGGAGCTTGGGTCTACACCTTGATCACTTTTCTAAGCAAAGGATGAACAACTCAAGACATTTCCCCAGGGGCAGTGGAAGTTTTGGACCATACACCCAAATCTCCGTAACAGACCTTTAGGTTTATATAAAGCAGGGAACAGGAGACTGAAACAGATACACACTTTCAGGGCAGCCAACTCCTGTCTAGCCTGCCAAGGGAGGCTGGTTCCTCAGGAGAGCCTTTCTCCTTGCATCTGCGTTTCTGGAGGCATGGCAGCAGCCAGGAGTTACCTCCCAGGAGATGGCAGGTGCTGCCAGGGCTACTCTGCACTGCAGAATTGCAATACTTAGGCCAGCCCAAACAGAGAGGCAGTCTGCAGCCACGGGAGTGAGGCAGAGTATATCTCTTTTTTTCGAGACAGAGTTGCACTCTGTTGCTCAGGCTGGAGTGCAGTGGCGCGATCTCAGCTCACTGCAACCTCCACCCTCTGAGTTCACGCAGTTCTCCCAGGCAGAGTGTATCTTTTACATCTTTGTGTCTCCAGACCTAGCACAGTGAATGGTAAAAAACAGATGCCCAATAAACACAGAATAAACGAAGTATGGCCTCATGTTACCTTTCCAGCACCGTATCCATAAGCCTGCATTTATCAGCTCATACCATCTCCTCTGCTACAGCTGCTCAATGGCAACGGGGCAGGTGACCCTTTGCCCAGTTCACTATTATTTTCTGCTCAGCGCTTGGTGTCCCAACCCACCTCTCTTCTCAGGAACCTTATACGCCGCACTTTGTCTACCTCAGCATCTCCAGATTTCTTTTGCCTCTCAAACCCCTTTCATAGAAACACATGGAATTCATTAAATCATCTCACTACTATATATAATAAAGAGGAACTTTTTAAGTAAAAGCTTTACATTTAAAATAAGCATAAGTTTGAATTTTGTAAAATAAAATTTTAATTTTCCTGTGCAATAAATAATGCCACTATTTCATTTACAGAAATTAAATCCATAGCAAATTAATTATGAAAGAAAAAGTCACCACTGGCTAATAACATGTCTTCACACCATAAGATACTCTAAAACATAGATTTGAAATTAAATCCATGTTATAAAATCAATAACAAATAAAAACAATTTCATGATATGTTTTGAAACGTTTGATTTTTTTTTTTTTTTTTT